>NW_025728146.1:0-116303 GCF_021461385.2 Schistocerca piceifrons | reverse complement strand
CTTCACTTCAGGTTTACTGTATCCCTTGGACCTTTTTATTGACGATGAAACACAGAAATTGCATCGGAATTAAATACAAAAGGCACAATGCCGACTTAAGTACAGGAAGATTGACTCTTCTTACTGACTATATCTTGATCCATTCCTGTGACACTAGTTATAGATTCCGATGCTTCACTTCAGGTTTACTGTATCCCTTAGACCTTCTTATTGTCGATGAAACATAGACATTGCAACGGAATTAAATACAAAAGGCACAATACCGACTTAAGTTAAAGAAGACTGACTCTTCTTACTGACTATGATTTGAACCATTCCTGTGACACTAGTTGTAGATTCTGATGCTTCACTTCAGGTTTACTGTATCCCTCTGACCTTCTTATTTACGATGAAACACAGAGATTGCATCGGACAAAAACACAAATGGCACAATGCCGACTTAAGTACAAGAAGACGGACTCTTCCTACTGTCTATGTTTTGAACTATTCCTGTGACACTAGTTATAGTTTCCGATGCTTCATTTCAGGTTTACTGTATCCCTCTGACCTATCTTATTAACGAAGAAACACAGAAATTGCATCGGATCTAAATACAAAAGGCACAATGCCGTCTTAAGTACAAGAAGACTGACTCTTCTTACTGACTATGTTTTGAACCATTCCTGTGACACTCGTTATAGATTCCGATTTTTCACTTCAGGTTTACTGTATCCCTTGGACCTTCGTATTGACGATGAAACACAGAAATTGCTTCGGATTTAAATACAAAAGGCACAATGCCGACTTAAGTACAAGAAGACTGACTCTTCTTACTGACTATGATTTGAATCACTCCTGTGACACTAGTTGTATATTCCGATGCTTCACTTCATGTTTACTGTATCCCTCTGACCTTCTTCTTAACGATGAAACACAGAAATTGCATCGGAATTAAATAAAAAAGGTACAATGCCGACTTAAGTACAAGAAGACTGACACTTCTTACTGACTATGTTTTGAACCATTCCTGTGACACTAGTTATAGAATCCGATGCTTTACTTCAGGTTACTGTATCCCTTAGACCTTCTTATTGACGATGAAACACAGAAATTGCATCGGAATTAAATACAAAAGGCACAATGCCGACTTAAGTACAAGAAGACTGACTCTTCTTACTGACTCTGATTTGAAACATTCCTGTGACACTAGTTATGGATTCCGATGCTTCACTTCAGGTTTACTGTATCCCTCTGACCTTCTTATTAAAGATGAAACACAGAAATTGCATCGAAATTAAATACAAAAGGCACAATGCCGACTTAAGTACAAGAAGACTGACTCTTCTTACTGACTATATCTTGATCCATTCCTGTGACACTAGTTATAGATTCCGATGCTTCACTTCAGGTCTACTGTATCCCTTACACCTTCTTATTGACGATGAAACACAGAAATTGCATCGGAATTAAATACAAAAGGCATAATGCCGACTTAAGTGCAAGAAGACTGACTCTTCTTACTGACTATGATTTAAACCATTCCTGTGACACTAGTTGTAGATTCAGATTCTTCACTTCAGGTTTACTGTATTCCTCTGACCTTCATATTAACGATGAAACCACAGAAATTGCATCGGAATTAAATACAAAAGGCACAATGCCAACTTAAGTACAAGAAGACTGACTCTTCTTACTGACTATGTTTTGAACCATTCCTGTGACACTAGCTATAGATTCCGATGCTTCACTTCAGGTTTACTGTATCCCTTAGACCTAATTATTGACGATGAAACACAGAAATTGCATCGGAATCAAATACAAAAGGCACAATTCCGACTTAAGTACAAGAAGACTGACTCTTCTTACTGACTATGATTTGAACCAATCCTGTGACACTAGTTGTAGATTCCGATGCTTCACTTCAGGTTTACAGTATCCCTCTGACCTTCTCATTAACGATGAAACACAGAAATTGCATCGGAATTAAATACAAAAGGCACTATGCCGACTTATGTACAAGAAGACTGACTCTTCTTACTGACTATGATTTGAACCATTCCTGTGACATTAGTTATAGATTCCGATTCTTCACTTTAGGTTTACTGTATCCCTCGGACCTTCGTATTGACGATGAAATACAGAAATTGCATCGGAATTAAATACAAAAGGCACAATGCCGACTTAAGTACAAGAAGACTGACTCTTCTTACTGACTATGATTTGAACCATTCCTGTGACACTAGTTGTAGATTCAGAACTTCACTTCAGGTTTACTGTATCCCTCTGACCTTCTTATTAACGATGAAACACAGAAATTGCATCGGAATTAAATACAAAAGGCACAATGCCGACATAAGTACAAGAATACTGACTCTTCTTACTGACTATGATTTGAATCACTCCTGTGACACTACTTGTAGATTCCGATGCTTCACTTCATGTTTTCTGTATCCCTCTGACCTCCTTCTTAACGATGAAACACAGAAATTGCATCGGAATTAAATACAAAAGGGACAATGCCGACTTAAGTACAAGAAGACTGACTCTTCTTACTGACTATGTTTTGAACCATTCCTGTGACACTAGTTATAGATTCCGATCCTTTACTTCAGGTTACTGTATCCCTTAGACCTTCTTATTGACGATGAAACACAGAAATTGCGACGTAATTAAATACAAAAGGGCACAATGCCGTCTTGAGTACAAGAAGACTGACTCTTCTTACTGACTATGATTTGAACCATTCCTGTGACACTAGTTATGGATTCCGATGCTTCACTTCAGGTTTACTGTATCCCTCTGACCTTCTTATTGACGATGAAACACAGAAATTGCATCGGAATTAAATACAAAAGGCACTATGCCGACTTAAGTACAAGAAGACTGACTCTTCTTACTGACTATATCTTGATCCATTCCTGTGACACAAGTTATAGATTCCGATGCTTCACTTCAGGTCTACTGTATCCCTTAGATCTTCTTATTGACGATGAAACACAGATATTGCATCGGATTTAAATACAAAAGTCACAATGCCGACTTAAGTACAAGAAGAGTGACTCTTCTTACTGACTATGATTTGAACCATTCCTGTGACACTAGTTGTAGATTCCGATGTTTCACTTCAGGTTTACTGTATACCTTAGACCTTCTCATTAACGATGAAACACAGAAATTGCATCGGAATTAAATACAAAAGGCACAATGCCGACTTAAGTACAGGAAGACTGACTCTTCTTACTGACTATGATTTGAACCATTCCTGTGACATTAGTTATAGATTCCAATTCTTCACTTTAGGTTTACTGTATCCCTTGGACCTTCGTATTGACGATGAAATACAGAAATTGCATCGGAATAAATACAAAAGGCACAATGCCGACTTAAGTACAAGAAGACTGACTCTTCTTACTGACTATGATTTGAACCATTCCTGTGACACTAGTTGTAGATTCCCATGCTTCACTTCAGGCTTACTGTATCCCTTTGACCTTCTTATTAACGATGAAACACAGTAATTGCATCGGATTTAAATACAAATGGCACAATGCCGACGTAGGTACAAGAAGACTGACTCTTCTTACTGACTATGATTTGAACCATTCCTGAGACACTAGTTATGGATTCCGATGCTTCACTTCAGGTTTACTGTATCCCTTGGACCTTCTTATTGACGATGAAACACAGAAATTGCATCGGAATTAAATACAAAAGGCACAATGCCGACTTAAGTACAGGAAGACTGACTCTTCTTACTGACTATATCTTGATCCATTCCTGTGACACTAGTTATAGATTCCGATGCTTAACTTCAGGTTTACTGTATCCCTTAGACCTTCTTATTGTCGATGAAACATAGATATTGCAACGGCATTAAATACAAAAGGCACAATGCCGACTTAAGTACAAGAAGACTGACTCTTCTTACTGACTATGATTTGAACCATTCCTGTGACACTAGTTGTAGATTCTGATGCTTCACTTCAGCTTTACTGTATCCCTCTGACCTTCTTATTTACGATGAAACACAGAAATTGCATCGGAATAAAACACAAATGGCACAATGCCGACTTAAGTACAAGAAGACTGACTCTTCCTACTGTCTATGTTTTGAACTATTCCTGTGACACTAGTTATAGATTCCGATGCTTCATTTCAGGTTTACTGTATCCCCCTGACCTTCTTATTAACGATGAAACACAGAAATTGCATCGGATTTAAATACAAAAGGCACAATGCCGACTTAAGTACAAGAAGACTGACTCTTCTTACTGACTATGTTTTGAACCATTCCTGTGACACTAGTTATAGGTTCTGATTTTTCACTTCAGGTTTACTGTATCCCTTGGACCTTCGTATTGACGATGAAACACAGAAATTGCATCGGAATTAAATACAAGAGGCACAATGCCGACTTAAGTACAAGAAGACTGATTCTTCTAACTGATTATGATTTGAATCACTCCTGTGACACTACTTATAGATTCCGATGCTTCACTTCAGGTTTACTGTATCCCTTGTACCTTCTTATTGACTATGAAACACAGAAATTGCATCGGAAATAAATACAAAAGGCACAATGCCAACTTAAGTACGTGTAGACTGATTGTTCCAACTGTCTACGTTTTGAACCTTTCCGGTGACACTAGTTATAGATTCCGATGCTTCACTTCAGGTTACTGTATCACTTAGACCTTTTTATTGACGATGAAACACAGAATGTGCATCGGAATTAAATACAAAAGGCACAATGCCGACTTAAGAACTCGAAGACTGACTCTTCTTACTGATTTTGATTTGAACCATTCCTGTGACACTAGTTATGTATTTCGATGCTTCACTTCAGGTTTACTGTATCCCTCTGACCTTCTTATTAACGATGAAACACAGAAATTGCATCAGAATTGTATACAAAAGGCACAATGCCTTCTTAAGTACAAGAAGACTGACTCTTCTTACTGACTATGTTTTGAACCATTCCTGTGACAGTAGTTATAGATTCCGATGCTTCACTTCAGGTTTACTGTATCCCTTGGACCTTCTTATTCACGATGAAACACAGAAGTTGCATCGGAATTAAATACAAAAGGCACAATGCCGACTTAAGTAGAAGCAGACTGACACTTCTCACTGACTACGATTTGAACCATTCCTGTGACACTAGTTGTAGATTCCGATGCTTCACTTCAGGTTTACTGTATCCCTCTGACCTTCTTATTAACGAAGAAACACAGAAATTGCATCGGAATTAAATACAAAAGGCACAATGCCGACTTAAGTACAAGAATACTGACTCTTCTTACTGACTATGATTTAAATCACTCCTGTGACACTAGTTGTAGATTCCGAAGCTTCACTTCATGTTTACTGTATCCCTCTGACCTTCTTCTTAACGATGAAACACAGAATTTGCATCGGAATTAAATACAAAGGCACAATGCCGACTGAAGTACAAGAAGACTGACTCTTCTTACTGACTATAACTTGATCCATTCCTGTGACACAAGTTATAGATTCCGATGCTTCACTTCAGGTCTACTGTGTCCCTTAGACCTAATTATTGACGATGAAACACAGAAATTGCAACGGTATTAAATACAAAAGGCACAATGCCGACATAAGTACAAGAAGACTGACTCTTCTTACTGACTATGATTTGAACCATTCCTGTGACACTAGTTGTAGATTCCCATGCTTCACTTCAGGTTTACTGTATCCCTGTGACCTCCTTATTAACGATGAAACACAGTAATTGCATCGAAATTAAATACAAAAGCACAATGCAGACTTAAGTACAAGATGACTGACTCTTCTTACTGACTATGATTTGAACCATTCCTGTGACACTAGTTATGGATTCCGATGTTTCACTTCAGGATTACTGTATCCCTTGGACCTTCTTATTGACGATGAAACACAGAAATTGCATCGGAATTAAATACAAAAGGCACAATGCCGACTTAAGTTCACGAAGACTGACTCTTCTTACTGACTATACCTTGATCCATTCCTGTGACACTAGTTATAGATTCCGATGCTTCACTTCAGGTTTACTGTATCCCTTACACCTTCTTATTGTCGATGAAACATAGATATTGCAACGGAATTAAATACAAAAGGCACAATGCCGACTTAAGTACAAGAAGACTGACTCTTCTTACTGACTATGATTTGAACCATTCCTGTGACACTAGTTGTAGATTCTGATGCTTCACTTCAGGTTTACTGTATCCCTCTGACCTTCTTATTTACGATGAAACACAGAAATTGCATCGGAATAAAACACAAGTGGCACAATGCCGACTTAAGTACAAGAAGACTGACTCTTCCTACTGTCTATGTTTTGAACTATTCCTGTGACACTAGTTATAGATTCCGATGCTTCATTTCAGGTTTACTGTATCACTCTGACCTTCTTATTAACGAAGAAACACAGAAATTGCATCGGATTTTAATACAAAAGGCACAATGCCGACTTAAGTACAAGACGACTGACTCTTCTTACTGACTATGTTTTGAACCAATCCTGTGACACTAGTTATAGATTCCGATTTTTCACTTCAGGTTTACTGTATCCCTTGGACCTTCGTATTGACGATGAAACACAGAAATTACATCGGAATTAAATACAAAAGGCACAATGCCGACTTAAGTACAAGAAGACTGACTCTTCTTACTGATTATGATTTGAATCACTCCTGTGACACTAGTTGCAGATTCCGATGCTTCACTTCATGTTTACTGTATCCCTCTGGCCTTCTTCTTAACGATGAAACACAGAAATTGCATTGGAATTAAATACAAAAGGCACAATGCCGACTTAAGTACAAGAAGACTGACACTTCTTACTGACTATGTTTTGAACCATTCCTGTGACACTAGTTATAGATTCCGATGCTTTGCTTCAGGTTACTGTATCCCTTACACCTTCGTATTGACGATGAAACACAGAAATTGCATCAGAATTAAATACAAAAGGCACAATGCCGTCTTAAGTACAAGGAGACTGGCTCTTCTGACTGACTATGATTTGAACCATTCCTGTGACACTAGTTATGGATTCCGATGCTTCACTTCAGGTTTACTGTATCCCTCTGACCTTCTTATTGAAGATGAAACACAGAAATTGCATCGAAATTACATACAAAAGGCACAATGCCGACTTAAGTACAAGAAGACTGACTCTTCTTACTGTCTATATCTTGATCCATCCCTGTGACACTAGTTATAGATTCCGATGCTTCACTTCAGGTCTACTGTATCCCTTAGACCTTCTTATTGACGATGAAACACAGAAATTGCATCGGAATTAAATACAAAAAAGCACAATGCCGACTTAAGTACAAGAAGACTGACTCTTCTTACTGACTATGATTTGAACCATTCCTGTGACCCTAGTTGTAGATTTAGATGCTTCACTTCAGGTTTACTGTATTCCTCTGACCTTCTTATTTACGATGAAACACAGAAATTGCATCGGAATTAAATACAAAAGGCACAATGCCGACTTAAGTACAAGAAGACTGTCTCTTCTTACTGACTATGTTTTGAACCATTCCTGTGACACTAGTTATAGATTCCGATGCTTCACTTCAGGTTTACTGTATCCCTTAGACCTAATAATTGACGATGAGACACAGAAATTGCATCGGAATTAAATACAAAAGGCACAATTCCAACTTAAGTACAAGAAGACTGACTCTTCTTACTGACTATGACTTGAACCATTCCTGTGACACTAGTTGTAGATTCCGATGCTTCACTTCAGGTTTACCGTAACCCTCTGACCTTCTCATTAACGATGAAACACAGAAATTGCATCGGAATTAAATACAAAAGGCACAATGCTGACTTAAGTACAAGAAGACTGACTCTTCTTACTGACTATGATTTAAAACATTCCTGTGACATTAGTTATAGATTCCGATTCTTCACTTTAGGTTTACTGTATCCCTTGGACCATCGTATTGACGATGAAATACAGAAATTGCATCGGAATTAAATACAAAATGCATAATGCCGACTTAAGTACAGGAAGACTGACTCTTCTTACTGACTATATCTTGATCCATTCCTGTGACACTAGTTATAGATTCCGATGCTTCACTTCAGGTTTACTGTATCCCTTAGACCTTCTTATTGTCGATGAAACATAGATATTGCAACGGAATTAAATACAAAGGGCACAACGCCGACTTAAGTACAAGAAGACTTACTCTTCTTACTGACTATGATTTGAAACATTCCTGTGACACTAGTTGTAGATTCTGATGCTTCACTTCAGGTTTACTGTATCTCTCTGACCTTCTTATTTACGATGAAACACAGAAATTGCATCAGAATAAAACACAAATGGCACAATGCCGACTTAAGTACAAGAAGACTGACTCTTCCTACTGTCTATGTTTTGAACTATTCCTGTGACACTAGTTGTAGATTCCGATGCTTCATTTCAGGTTTACTGTATCCCTCTGACCTTCTTATTAACGAAGAAACACAGAAATTGCATCGGATTTAAATACAAAAGGCACAATGCCGACTTAAGTACAAGAAGACTGACTCTTCTTACTGACTATGTTTTGAACCATTCCTGTGACACTAGTTATAGATTCCAATTTTTCACTTCAGGTTTACTGTATCCCTTGGACCTTCGTATTGACGATGAAACACAGAAATTGCATCGGAATTAAATACAAAAGGCACAATGCCGACTTAAGTACAAGAAGACTGACTCTTCTTACTGACTATGATTTGAACCATTCCTGTGACACTAGTTATGGATTCCGATGCTTCACTTCAGGTTTACTGTATCCCTCTGACCTTCTTATTGAAGATGAAACACAGAAATTGCATCGAAATTAAATACAAAAGGCACAATGCCGACTTAAGTACAAGAAGACTGACTCTTCTTACTGAATATATCATGATCCATTCCTGTGACACGAGTTATAGAATCCGATGCTTCACTTCAGGTCTGCTGTATCCCTTAGACCTTCTTATTGACGATGAAACACAGAAATTGCATCGGAATTAAATACAAAAGGCACAATGCCGACTTAAGTACATGAAGACAGACTCTTCTTACTGACTATGATTTGAACTATTCCTGTGATACTAGTTGGAGATTCAGATGCTTCACTTCAGGTTTACTGTATTCCTCTGACCTTCTTCTTAACGATGAAACACAGAAATTGCATCGGAATTAAATACAAAAGGCACAATGCCGACTTAAGTACAAGAAGACTGACTCTTCTTACTGACTATGTTTTGAACCATTCCTGTGACACTAGTTATAGATTCTGATTTTTCACTTCAGGTTTACTGTATCCCTTGGACCTTCGTATTGACGATGAAACACAGAAATTGCAGCGGAATTAAATACAAGAGGCACAATGCCGACTTAAGTACAAGAAGACTGATTCTTCTAACTGATTATGATTTGAATCACTCCTGCGACACTACTTATAGATTCCGATGCTTCACTTCAGGTTTACTGTATCCCTTGTACCTTCTTATTGACTATGAAACACAGAAATTGCATCGGAAATAAATACAAAAGGCACAATGCCAACTTAAGTACGTGTAGACTGATTGTTCCTACTGTCTATGTTTTGAACCTTTCCGGTGACACTAGTTATAGATTCCGATGCTTCACTTCAGGTTACTGTATCACTTAGACCTTTTTATTGACGATGAAACACAGAATGTGCATCGGAATTAAATACAAAAGGCACAATGCCGACTTAAGAACTCGAAGACTGACTCTTCTTACTGATTTTGATTTGAACCATTCCTGTGACACTAGTTATGTTTTTCGATGCTTCACTTCAGGTTTACTGTATCCCTCTGACCTTCTTATTAACGATGAAACACAGAAATTGCATCAGAATTGTATACAAAAGGCACAATGCCGACTTAAGTACAAGAAGACTGACTCTTCTTACTGACTATGTTTTGAACCATTCCTGTGACAGTAGTTATAGATTCCGATGCTTCACTTCAGGTTTACTGTATCCCTTAGACCTTCTTATTCACGATGAAACACAGAAGTTGCATCGGAATTAAATACAAAAGGCACAATGCCGACTTAAGTAGAAGCAGACTGACACTTCTCACTGACTACGATTTGAACCATTCCTGTGACACTAGTTGTAGATTCCGATGCTTCACTTCAGGTTTACTGTATCCCTCTGACCTTCTTATTAACGAAGAAACACAGAAATTGCATCGGAATTAAATACAAAAGGCACAATGCCGACTTAAGTACAAGAATACTGACTCTTCTTACTGACTATGATTTGAATCACTCCTGTGACACTAGTTGTAGATTCCGAAGCTTCACTTCATGTTTACTGTATCCCTCTGACCTTCTTCTTAACGATGAAACACAGAATTTGCATCGGAATTAAATACAAAGGCACAATGCCGACTGAAGTACAAGAAGACTGACTCTTCTTACTGACTATAACTTGATCCATTCCTGTGACACAAGTTATAGATTCCGATGCTTCACTTCAGGTCTACTGTGTCCCTTAGACCTAATTATTGACGATGAAACACAGAAATTGCAACGGTATTAAATACAAAAGGCACAATGCCGACATAAGTACAAGAAGACTGACTCTTCTTACTGACTATGATTTGAACCATTCCTGTGACACTAGTTGTAGATTCCCATGCTTCACTTCAGGTTTACTGTATCCCTTTGACCTCCTTATTAACGATGAAACACAGTAATTGCATCGAAATTAAATACAAAAGCACAATGCAGACTTAAGTACAAGATGACTGACTCTTCTTACTGACTATGATTTGAACCATTCCTGTGACACTAGTTATGGATTCCGATGTTTCACTTCAGGATTACTGTATCCCTTGGACCTTCTTATTGACGATGAAACACAGAAATTGCATCGGAATTAAATACAAAAGGCACAATGCCGACTTAAGTTCACGAAGACTGACTCTTCTTACTGACTATATCTTGATCCATTCCTGTGACACTAGTTATAGATTCCGATGTTTCACTTCAGGTTTACTGTATCCCTTACACCTTCTTATTGTCGATGAAACATAGATATTGCAACGGAATTAAATACAAAAGGCACAATGCCGACTTAAGTACAAGAAGACTGACTCTTCTTACTGACTATGATTTGAACCATTCCTGTGACACTAGTTGTAGATTCTGATGCTTCACTTCAGGTTTACTGTATCCCTCTGACCTTCTTATTTACGATGAAACACAGAAATTGCATCGGAATAAAACACAAGTGGCACAATGCCGACTTAAGTACAAGAAGACTGACTCTTCCTACTGTCTATGTTTTGAACTATTCCTGTGACACTAGTTATAGATTCCGATGCTTCATTTCAGGTTTACTGTATCACTCTGACCTTCTTGTTAACGAAGAAACACAGAAATTGCATCGGATTTTAATACAAAAGGCACAATGCCGACTTAAGTACAAGACGACTGACTCTTCTTACTGACTATGTTTTGAACCAATCCTGTGACACTAGTTATAGATTCCGATTTTTCACTTCAGGTTTACTGTATCCCTTGGACCTTCGTATTGACGATGAAACACAGAAATTACATCGGAATTAAATACAAAAGGCACAATGCCGACTTAAGTACAAGAAGACTGACTCTTCTTACTGATTATGATTTGAATCACTCCTGTGACACTAGTTATAGATTCCGATGCTTCACTTCATGTTTACTGTATCCCTCTGGCCTTCTTCTTAACGATGAAACACAGAAATTACATTGGAATTAAATACAAAAGGCACAATGCCGACTTAAGTACAAGAAGACTGACACTTCTTACTGACTATGTTTTGAACCATTCCTGTGACACTAGTTATAGATTCCGATGCTTTGCTTCAGGTTACTGTATCCCTTACACCTTCGTATTGACGATGAAACACAGAAATTGCATCAGAATTAAATACAAAAGGCACAATGCCGTCTTAAGTACAAGGAGACTGGCTCTTCTGACTGACTATGATTTGAACCATTCCTGTGACACTAGTTATGGATTCCGATGCTTCACTTCAGGTTTACTGTATCCCTCTGACCTTCTTATTGAAGATGAAACACAGAAATTGCATCGAAATTACATACAAAAGGCACAATGCCGACTTAAGTACAAGAAGACTGACTCTTCTTACTGTCTATATCTTGATCCATCCCTGTGACACTAGTTATAGATTCCGATGCTTCACTTCAGGTCTACTGTATCCCTTAGACCTTCTTATTGACGATGAAACACAGAAATTGCATCGGAATTAAATACAAAAAGGCACAATGCCGACTTAAGTACAAGAAGACTGACTCTTCTTACTGACTATGATTTGAACCATTCCTGTGACCCTAGTTGTAGATTTAGATGCTTCACTTCAGGTTTACTGTATTCCTCTGACCTTCTTATTTACGATGAAACACAGAAATTGCATCGGAATTAAATACAAAAGGCACAATGCCGACTCAAGTACAAGAAGACTGACTCTTCTTACTGACTATGTTTTGAACCATTCCTGTGACACTAGTTATAGATTCCGATGCTTCACTTCAGGTTTACTGTATCCCTTAGACCTAATAATTGACGATGAGACACAGAAATTGCATCGGAATTAAATACAAAAGGCACAATTCCAACTTAAGTACAAGAAGACTGACTCTTCTTACTGACTATGACTTGAACCATTCCTGTGACACTAGTTGTAGATTCCGATGCTTCACTTCAGGTTTACCGTAACCCTCTGACCTTCTCATTAACGATGAAACACAGAAATTGCATCGGAATTAAATACAAAAGGCACAATGCTGACTTAAGTACAAGAAGACTGACTCTTCTTACTGACTATGATTTAAAACATTCCTGTGACATTAGTTATAGATTCCGATTCTTCACTTTAGGTTTACTGTATCCCTTGGACCTTCGTATTGACGATGAAATACAGAAATTGCATCGGAATTAAATACAAAATGCATAATGCCGACTTAAGTACAGGAAGACTGACTCTTCTTACTGACTATATCTTGATCCATTCCTGTGACACTAGTTATAGATTCCGATGCTTCACTTCAGGTTTACTGTATCCCTTAGACCTTCTTATTGTCGATGAAACATAGATATTGCAACGGAATTAAATACAAAGGGCACAATGCCGACTTAAGTACAAGAAGACTTACTCTTCTTACTGACTATGATTTGAAACATTCCTGTGACACTAGTTGTAGATTCTGATGCTTCACTTCAGGTTTACTGTATCCCTCTGACCTTCTTATTAACGAAGGAACACAGAAATTGCATCGGATTTAAATACAAAAGGCACAATGCCGACTTAAGTACAAGAAGACTGACTCTTCTTACTGACTATGTTTTGAACCATTCCTGTGACACTAGTTATAGATTCCAATTTTTCACTTCAGGTTTACTGTATCCCTTGGACCTTCGTATTGACGATGAAACACAGAAATTGCATCGGAATTAAATACAAAAGGCACAATGCCGACTCAAGTACAAGAAGACTGACTCTTCTTACTGACTATGATTTGAACCATTCCTGTGACACTAGTTATGGATTCCGATGCTTCACTTCAGGTTTACTGTATCCCTCTGACCTTCTTATTGAAGATGAAACACAGAAATTGCATCGAAATTAAATACAAAAGGCACAATGCCGACTTAAGTACAAGAAGACTGACTCTTCTTACTGACTATGTTTTGAACCATTCCTGTGACACTAGTTATAGATTCCGATGCTTCACTACAGGTTTACTGTATCCCTTAGACCTAATTATTGACGATGAAACACAGAAATTGCATCGGAATTAAATACAAAAGACACAATTCCGACTTAAGTACAAAAAGACTGACTCTTCTTACTGACTATGATTTGAACCATTCCTGTGACACTAGTTGTAGATTCCGATGCTTCACTTCAGATTTACTGTATCCCTCTGACCTTCTCATTAACGATGAAACACAGAAATTGCATCGCAATTAAATACAAAAGGCACAATGCCGACTGAAGTACAAGAAGACTGACTCTTCTTACTGACTATGTTTTGAACCATTCCTGTGAAACTAGTTATGGATTCCGATGCTTCACTTCAGGTCTACTGTATCCCTTAGACCTTCTTATTGACGATGAAACACAGAAATTGCATCGGAATTAAATACAAAAGGCACAATGCCGACTTAAGTACATGAAGACAGACTCTTCTTACTGACTATGATTTGAACTATTCCTGTGATACTAGTTGTAGATTCAGATGCTTCACTTCAGGTTTACTGTATTCCTCTGACCTTCTTCTTAACGATGAAACACAGAAATTGCATCGGAATTAAATACAAAAGGCACAATGCCGACTTAAGTACAAGAAGACTGACTCTTCTTACTGACTATGTTTTGAACCATTCCTGAAACACTAGTTATAGATTCCGATGCTTCACTACAGGTTTACTGTATCCCTTAGACCTAATTATTGACGATGAAACACAGAAATTGCATCGGAATTAAATACAAAAGACACAATTCCGACTTAAGTACAAGAAGACTGACTCTTCTTACTGACTATGATTTGAACCATTCCTGTGACACTAGTTGTAGATTCCGATGCTTCACTTCAGATTTACTGTATCCCTCTGACCTTCTTATTGACGTTGAAACACAGAAATTGCATCGGAATTAAATACAAAAGGCACAATGCCGACTTAAGTACTAGAAGACTAACTCTTCTTACTGCCTATATCTTGATCCATTCCTGTGACACTAGTTATAGATTCCGATGCTTCACTTCAGGTCTACTGTATCCCTTAGACCTTCTTATTGACGATGAAACACAGAAATTGCATCGGAATTAAATACAAAAGGCACAATGCCTACTTAAGTACAAGAAGACTGACTCTTCTTACTGACTATGATTTGAACCATTCCTGTGACACTAGTTGTAGATTCAGATTCTTCACTTCAGGTTTACTGTATTCCTCTGACCTTCATATTAACGATGAAACACAGAAATTGCATCGGAATTAAATACAAAAGGCACAATGCCGACTTAAGTACAAGAAGACTGACTCTTCTTACTGACTATGTTTTGAACCATTCCTGTGACACTAGTTATAGATTCCGATGCTTCACTTCAGGTTTACTGTATCCCTTAGACCTAATTATTGACGATGAAACACAGAAATTGCATCGGAATCAAATACAAAAGGCACAATTCCGATTTAAGTACAAGAAGACTGACTCTTCTTACTGACTATGATTTGAACCATTCCTGTGACACTTGTGACACTAGTTGTAGATTCCGATGCTTCACTTCAGGTTTACAGTATCCCTCTGACCTTCTCATTACGATGAAACACAGAAATTGCATCGGAATTAAATACAAAATGCACAATGCCGACTTATGTACAAGAAGACTGACTCTTCTTACTGACTATGATTTGAACCATTCCTGTGACATTAGTTATAGATTTCGATTCTTCACTTTAGGTTTACTGTATCCCTTGGACCTTCGTATTGACAATGAAATACAGAAATTGCATCGGAATTAAATACAAAGGCACAATGCCGACTTAAGTACAAGAGGACTGACTCTTCTTACTGACTATGATTTGAACCATTCCTGTGACACTAGTTGTAGATTCCCATGCTTCACTTCAGGTTTACTGTATCCCTTTGACCTTCTTATTAACGATGAAACACAGTAATTGCATCGGAATTAAATAGAAAAGGCACAATGCCTATTAAGTACAAGAAGACTGACTTCTCTTACTGACTATGTTTTGAACCACTCCTGTGACACTAGTTATAGATTCCGATGCTTCACTTCAGGTTTACTGTATCCCTTAGACATTCTTATTGACGATGAAACACAGAAATTGCATCGAAATTAAATACAAAAGGCACAATGCCGAATTAAGTGCAAGAAGACTGACTCTTCTTACTGGCTATGATTTGAACCATTCCTGTGACACTAGTTGTAGATTCCCATGCTTCACTTCAGGTTTACTGTATCCCTTTGACCTTCTTATTAACGACGAAAGACAGAAATTGCATCGCAATTAAATACAAAAGGCACAGTGTCGACTTAAGTACAAGAAGACTGACTCTTCTTACTGACTATGATTTGAACCATTCCTGTGACATTAGTTATAGATTCCGATTTCCACTTTATGTTTATTGTATCAATTGGACCTTCGTATTGACGATGAAATACAGAAATTGCATCGGAATTAAATACAAAAGGCACAATGCCGACTTAAGTACAAGAAGACTGACTCTTCTTACTGACTATGTTTTGAACCATTCCTGTGACACTAGTTATAGATTCCGATGCTTCACTACAGGTTTACTGTATCCCTTAGACCTAATTATTGACGATGAAACACAGAAATTGCATCGGAATTAAATACAAAAGACACAATTCCGACTTAAGTACAAAAAGACTGACTCTTCTTACTGACTATGATTTGAACCATTCCTGTGACACTAGTTGTAGATTCCGATGCTTCACTTCAGATTTACTGTATCCCTCTGACCTTCTCATTAACGATGAAACACAGAAATTGCATCGCAATTAAATACAAAAGGCACAATGCCGACTGAAGTACAAGAAGACTGACTCTTCTTACTGACTATGTTCTGAACCATTCCTGTGAAACTAGTTATGGATTCCGATGCTTCACTTCAGGTCTACTGTATCCCTTAGACCTTCTTATTGACGATGAAACACAGAAATTGCATCGGAATTAAATACAAAAGGCACAATGCCGACTTAAGTACATGAAGACAGACTCTTCTTACTGACTATGATTTGAACTATTCCTGTGATACTAGTTGTAGATTCAGATGCTTCACTTCAGGTTTACTGTATTCCTCTGACCTTCTTCTTAACGATGAATCACAGAAATTGCATCGGAATTAAATACAAAAGGCACAATGCCGACTTAAGTACAAGAAGACTGACTCTTCTTACTGACTATGTTTTGAACCATTCCTGTAACACTAGTTATAGATTCCGATGCTTCACTACAGGTTTACTGTATCCCTTAGACCTAATTATTGACGATGAAACACAGAAATTGCATCGGAATTAAATACAAAAGACACAATTCCGACTTAAGTACAAGAAGACTGACTCTTCTTACTGACTATGATTTGAACCATTCCTGTGACACTAGTTGTAGATTCCGATGCTTCACTTCAGATTTACTGTATCCCTCTGACCTTCTTATTGACGTTGAAACACAGAAATTGCATCGGAATTAAATACAAAAGGCACAATGCCGACTTAAGTACTAGAAGACTAACTCTTCTTA
This sequence comes from Schistocerca piceifrons, assembly GCF_021461385.2. Lineage (NCBI taxonomy): Eukaryota > Metazoa > Arthropoda > Insecta > Orthoptera > Acrididae > Schistocerca > Schistocerca piceifrons. The sequence goes on along the minus strand of NW_025728146.1, from coordinate 98,982 downwards.
CTGCCTATATCTTGATCCATTCCTGTGACACTAGTTATAGATTCCGATGCTTCACTTCAGGTCTACTGTAGCCCTTAGACCTTCTTATTGACGATGAAACACAGAAATTGCATCGGAATTAAATACAAAAGGCACAATGCCTACTTAAGTACAAGAAGACTGACTCTTCTTACTGACTATGATTTGAACCATTCCTGTGACACTAGTTGTAGATTCAGATTCTTCACTTCAGGTTTACTGTATTCCTCTGACCTTCATATTAACGATGAAACACAGAAATTGCATCGGAATTAAATACAAAAGGCACAATGCCGACTTAAGTACAAAAAGACTGACTCTTCTTACTGACTATGTTTTGAACCATTCCTGTGACACTAGTTATAGATTCCGATGCTTCACTTCAGGTTTACTGTATCCCTTAGACCTAATTATTGACGATGAAACACAGAAATTGCATCGGAATCAAATACAAAAGGCACAATTCCGATTTAAGTACAAGAAGACTGACTCTTCTTACTGACTATGATTTGAACCATTCCTGTGACACTTGTGACACTAGTTGTAGATTCCGATGCTTCACTTCAGGTTTACAGTATCCCTCTGACCTTCTCATTACGATGAAACACAGAAATTGCATCGGAATTAAATACAAAATGCACAATGCCAACTTATGTACAAGAAGACTGACTCTTCTTACTGACTATGATTTGAACCATTCCTGTGACATTAGTTATAGATTTCGATTCTTCACTTTAGGTTTACTGTATCCCTTGGACCTTCGTATTGACAATGAAATACAGAAATTGCATCGGAATTAAATACAAAGGCACAATGCCGACTTAAGTACAAGAGGACTGACTCTTCTTACTGACTATGATTTGAACCATTCCTGTGACACTAGTTGTAGATTCCCATGCTTCACTTCAGGTTTACTGTATCCCTTTGACCTTCTTATTAACGATGAAACACAGTAATTGCATCGGAATTAAATAGAAAAGGCACAATGCCGAATTAAGTGCAAGAAGACTGACTCTTCTTACTGACTATGATTTGAACCATTCCTGTGACACTAGTTGTAGATTCCCATGATTCACTTCAGGTTTACTGTATCCCTTTGACCTTCTTATTAACGACGAAAGACAGAAATTGCATCGCAATTAAATACAAAAGGCACAATGTCGACTTAAGTACAAGAAGGCTGACTCTTCTTACTGACTATGATTTGAACCATTCCTGTGACATTAGTTATAGATTCCGATTTCCACTTTATGTTTATTGTATCAATTGGACCTTCGTATTGACGATGAAATACAGAAATTGCATCGGAATTAAATACAAAAGGCACAATGCCGACTTAAGTACAAGAAGAGTGACTCTTCTTACTGACTATGATTTGAACCATTCCTGTGACACTAGTTGTAGATTCCGATTCCTCACTTCAGGTTTACTGTAACCCTTTGACCTTCTGATTAACGATGAAACACAGTAATTGAATTGGAATTAAATACAAAAGGCACAATGCCGACTTAAGTACAAGAAGACTGACTTCTCTTATTGAATATGTTTTGAACCATTCCTGTAACACTAGTTATAGATTCTGATGCTTCACTTCAGGTTTACAGTAGCCCTTAGAACTTCTTATTGACGATGAAACACAGAAATTGCATCGGAATTAAATACAAAAGACACAATGCCGACTTAAGTACAAGAAGACTGTCTTTTCTTACTGACTATGATTTGAACCATTCCTGTGACACTTGTTATGGATTCCGATGCTTCACTTCAGGTTTACTGTATCCCTTGGACCTTCTTATTGACGATAAAACACAGAAATTGCATCGGAATTAAATACAAAAGGCACAATGCCGACTTAAGTACAAGAAGACTGACTCTTCTTACTGACCATATCTTGATCCATTCCTGTGACACTAGTTATAGATTCCGATGCTTCACATCAGGTTTACTGTATCTCTTAGACCATCTTATTGTCGATGAAACACAGAAATTGCATCGGAATTAAATACAAAAGGCACAATGCCGACTTAAGTACAAGAAGACTGACTCTTCTTACTGAGTGTGATTTGAACCATTCCTGTGACACTAGTTGTAGATTCCGATGCTTCACTTAAGGATTTCTGTATCCTTCTGACCTTCTTATTGACGTAGAAACACAGAAATTGCATCGGAATTAAATACAAATGGCACAATGCCGACTTAAGTACAAGAAGACTGAAACTCCGGACTGACTATGCTTTGAACCATTCCTGTGGCACTAGTTATGGTTTTCGGTGTTTGACTTCAGGTGTAGTGTATCCCTTGGACCTTCTTATTGACGATGAAACATAGAAATTGCATCAGAATTAAATAGAAAAGGCAAAATGCCGACTTAAGTACAAGATGACTGACTCTTCTTACTGACTATATTTTGATCCATTCCTGTGACACTATTTATAGATTCCGATGCTTCACTTCTGGTTTTCTGTATCCCTTAGACCTTCTTATTGACGATGAAACACAGAAATTGCATCGGAACTAAATACAAAAGGCACAATGCCGACTTAAGTACAAGAAGACTGACTCTTCTTACTGACTATGATTTGAACCATTCCTGTGACACTAGTTGTAGATTCCGATGCTTCACTTCAGATTTACTGTATCCCTCTGACCTTCTCATTAACGATGAAACACAGAAATTGCATCGCAATTAAATACAAAAGGCACAATGCCGACTGAAGTACAAGAAGACTGACTCTTCTTACTGACTATGTTTTGAACCATTCCTGTGACACTAGTTACGGATTCCGATGCTTCACTTCAGGTTTACTGTATCCCTCTGACCATCTTATTGACGTTGAAACACAGAAATTGCATCGGAATTAAATACAAAAGGCACAATGCCGACTTAAGTACAAGAAGACTGACTCTTCTTACTGCCTATATCTTGATCCATTCCTGTGACACTAGTTATAGATTCCGATGCTTCACTTCAGGTCTACTGTATCCCTTAGACCTTCTTATTGAAGATGAAACACAGAAATTGCATCGGAATTAAATACAAAAGGCACAATGCCTACTTAAGTACAAGAAGACTGACTCTTCTTACTGACTATGATTTGAACCATTCCTGTGACACTAGTTGTAGATTCAGATTCTTCACTTCAGGTTTACTTTATTCCTCTGACCTTCATATTAACGATGAAACACAGAAATTGCATCGGAATTAAATACAAAAGGCACAATGCCGACTTAAGTACAAGAAGACTGACTCTTCTTACTGACTATGTTTTGAACCATTCCTGTGACACTAGTTATAGGTTCCGATGCTTCACTTCAGGTTTACTGTATCCCTTAGACCTAATTATTGACGATGAAACACAGAAATTGCATCGGAATCAAATACAAAAGGCACAATTCTGATTTAAGTACAAGAAGACTGACTCTTCTTACTGACTATGATTTGAACCATTCCTGTGACACTTGTGACACTAGTTGTAGATTCCGATGCTTCACTTCAGGTTTACAGTATCCCTCTGACCTTCTCATTACGATGAAACACAGAAATTGCATCGGAATTAAATACAAAATGCACAATGCCGACTTATGTACAAGAAGACTGACTCTTCTTACTGACTATGATTTGAACCATTCCTGTGACATTAGTTATAGATTTCGATTCTTCACTTTAGGTTTACTGTATCCCAAGGACCTTCGTATTCACGATGAAATACAGAAATTGCATCGGAATTAAATACAAAGGCACAATGCCGACTTAAGTACAAGAAGACTGACTCTTCTTACTGACTATGATTTGAACCATTCCTGTGACACTAGTTGTAGATTCCCATGCTTCACTTCAGGTTTACTGTATCCCTTTGACCTTCTTATTAACGATGAAACACAGTAATTGCATCGGAATTAAATACAAAAGGCACAATGCCGACTTAAGTACAAGAAGACTGACTTCTCTTACTGACTATGTTTTGAACCATTCCTGTGACACTAGTTGTAGATTCCGATGCTTCACTTAAGGATTTCTGTATCCTTCTGACCTTCTCATTGACGTAGAAACACAGAAATTGCATCGGAATTAAATACAAATGGCACAATGCCGACTTAAGTACAAGAAGACTGAAACTCCGGACTGACTATGCTTTGAACCATTCCTGTGACACTAGTTATAGATTCCGGTGTTTGACTTCAGGTGTAGTGTATCCCTTGGACCTTCTTATTGACGATGAAACATAGAAATTGCATCAGAATTAAATAGAAAAGGCAAAATGCCGACTTAAGTACAAGATGACTGACTCTTCTCACTGACTATATTTTGATCCATTCCTGTGACACTATTTATAGATTCCGATGCTTCACTTCTGGTTTTCTGTATCCCTTAGACCTTCTTATTGACGATGAAACACAGAAATTGCATCGGAACTAAATACAAAAGGCACAATGCCGACTTAAGTACAAGAAGACTGACTCTTCTTACTGACTATGATTTGAACCATTCCTGTGACACTAGTTGTAGATTCCGATGCTTCACTTCAGATTTACTGTATCCGTCTGACCTTCTCATTAACGATGAAACACAGAAATTGCATCGCAATTAAATACAAAAGGCACAATGCCGACTGAAGTACAAGAAGACTGACTCTTCTTACTGACTATGTTTTGAACCATTCCTGTGACACTAGTTACGGATTCCGATGCTTCACTTCAGGTTTACTGTATCCCTCTGACCTTCTTATTGACGTTGAAACACAGAAATTGCATCGGAATTAAATACAAAAGGCACAATGCCGACTTAAGTACAAGAAGACTGACTCTTCTTACTGCCTATATCTTGATCCATTCCTGTGACACTAGTTATAGATTCCGATGCTTCACTTCAGGTCTACTGTATCCCTTAGACCTTCTTATTGACGATGAAACACAGAAATTGCATCGGAATTAAATACAAAAGGCACAATGCCTACTTAAGTACAAGAAGACTGACTCTTCTTACTGACTATGATTTGAACCATTCCTGTGACACTAGTTGTAGATTCAGATTCTTCACTTCAGGTTTACTTTATTCCTCTGACCTTCATATTAACGATGAAACACAGAAATTGCATCGGAATTAAATACAAAAGGCACAATGCCGACTTAAGTACAAGAAGACTGACTCTTCTTACTGACTATGTTTTGAACCATTCCTGTGACACTAGTTATAGGTTCCGATGCTTCACTTCAGGTTTACTGTATCCCTTAGACCTAATTATTGACGATGAAACACAGAAATTGCATCGGAATCAAATACAAAAGGCACAATTCTGATTTAAGTACAAGAAGACTGACTCTTCTTACTGACTATGATTTGAACCATTCCTGTGACACTCGTGACACTAGTTGTAGATTCCGATGCTTCACTTCAGGTTTACAGTATCCCTCTGACCTTCTCATTACGATGAAACACAGAAATTGCATCGGAATTAAATACAAAATGCACAATGCCGACTTATGTACAAGAAGACTGACTCTTCTTACTGACTATGATTTGAACCATTCCTGTGACATTAGTTATAGATTTCGATTCTTCACTTTAGGTTTACTGTATCCCAAGGACCTTCGTATTCACGATGAAATACAGAAATTGCATCGGAATTAAATACAAAGGCACAATGCCGACTTAAGTACAAGAAGACTGACTCTTCTTACTGACTATGATTTGAACCATTCCTGTGACACTAGTTGTAGATTCCCATGCTTCACTTCAGGTTTACTGTATCCCTTTGACCTTCTTATTAACGATGAAACACAGTAATTGCATCGGAATTAAATACAAAAGGCACAATGCCGACTTAAGTACAAGAAGACTGACTTCTCTTACTGACTATGTTTTGAACCATTCCTGTGACACTAGTTATAGATTCCGATGCTTCACTTCAGGTTTACTGTATCCCTTAGACATTCTTATTGACGATGAAACACAGAAATTGCATCGAAATTAAATACAAAAGGCACAATGCCGAATTAAGTGGAAGAAGACTGACTCTTCTTACTGACTATGATTTGAACCATTCCTGTGACACTAGTTATGGATTCCGATGCTTCACTTCAGGATTACTGTATCCCTTGGACCTTCTTATTGACGATGCAACACAGAAATTCCATCGGAATTAAATACAAAAGGCACAATGCCGACTTATGTACAGGAAGACTGACTTTTCTTACTGACTATATCTTGATCCATTCTTGTGACACTAGTTATAGATTCCGATGCTTCACTTCAGGGTTAGTGTATCCTTTAGACCTTCTTATTGTCGATGAAACATAGATATTGCAACGGAATTAAATACAAAAGGCACAATGCCGACTTAAGTACAAGAAGACTGACTCTTCTTACTGACTATGATTTGAACCATTCCTGTGACACTAGTTGTAGATTCCGATGCTTCACTTCAGGTTTACTGTATCCCTCTGACCTTCTTATTAACGATGAAACACAGAAATTCCATCGGAATTAAATACAAAAGGCACAATGCCGACTTAAGTACAAGAACACTGACTCTTCCTACTGTCTATGTTTTGATCTATTCCTGTGACACTAGTTATAGATCCGATTTTTCGTTTCAGGTTTACTGTATCCCGCTGACCTTCTTATTAACGAAGAAACACAGAAATTGCATCGGAATTAAATAGAAAAGGCACAATGCCGACTTAAGTACAAGAAGACTGACTCTTCTTACTGGCTATGTTTTGAACCATTCCTGTTACACTAGTTATAGATTCCAATTCTTCACTTCAGGTTTACTGTATCCCTTGGACCTTCGTATTGACGATGAAACACCGAAATTGCATCGTAATTAAATACAAAATGCACAATGCCTTCTTAAGTACAAGAAGACTGACTCTTCTTACTGACTATGATTTGAAGCACTCCTGTGACACCAGTTGTAGATTCCGTTGCTTCACTTCAGGTTTACTGTATCCCTCTGACCTTCTTATTAACGATGAAACACAGAAATTCCATCGGAATTAAATACAAAAGGCACAATGCCGACTTAAGTACAAGAAGACTGACTCTTCTTACTGACTATGTTTTGAACCATTCCTGTGACACTAGTTATAGATTCCGATGCTTCACTTCAGCTTACTGTATCCCTTACACCTTCTTATTGACGACGAAACACAGAAATTGCATCGGAATTAAATACAAAAGGCACAATGCCGACATAAGTACAAGAAGACTGACTCTTCTTGCTGACTATGATTTGAACCATTCCTGTGGCACTAGTTATGGATTCCGATGCTTCACTTCAGGTTTACTGTATCTCTCTGACCTTCTTATTAACGAAGAAGCACAGAAATTGCATTGGAATTAAATACAAAAGGCACAATGCTGACTTAAGTGCAAGAAGACTTCAGGATTACTGTATCCCTTAGACCTTCTTATTGACGATGAAACACAGAAATTGCAACGGAATTAAATACAAAAGGCACAATGCCGACTTAAGTACAAGAAGACTGACTCTTCTTACTGACTAAGATTTGAACCATTCCTGTGACACTAGTTGTAGATTCCGATGCTTCACTTCAGATTTACTGTATCCCTCTGACCTTCTTATTGACGTTGAAACACAGAAATTGCATCGGAATTAAATACAAAAGGCACAATGCCGACTTAAGTACTAGAAGACTAACTCTTCTTACTGCCTATATCTTGATCCATTCCTGTGACACTAGTTATAGATTCCGATGCTTCACTTCAGGTCTACTGTATCCCTTAGACCTTCTTATTGACGATGAAACACAGAAATTGCATCGGAATTAAATACAAAAGGCACAATGCCTACTTAAGTACAAGAAGACTGACTCTTCTTACTGACTATGATTTGAACCATTCCTGTGACACTAGTTGTAGATTCAGATTCTTCACTTCAGGTTTACTGTATTCCTCTGACCTTCATATTAACGATGAAACACAGAAATTGCATCGGAATTAAATACAAAAGGCACAATGCCGACTTAAGTACAAGAAGACTGACTCTTCTTACTGACTATGTTTTGAACCATTCCTGTGACACTAGTTATAGATTCCGATGCTTCACTTCAGGTTTACTGTATCCCTTAGACCTAATTATTGACGATGAAACACAGAAATTGCATCGGAATCAAATACAAAAGGCACAATTCCGATTTAAGTACAAGAAGACTGACTCTTCTTACTGACTATGATTTGAACCATTCCTGTGACACTTGTGACACTAGTTGTAGATTCCGATGCTTCACTTCAGGTTTACAGTATCCCTCTGACCTTCTCATTACGATGAAACACAGAAATTGCATCGGAATTAAATACAAAATGCACAATGCCGACTTATGTACAAGAAGACTGACTCTTCTTACTGACTATGATTTGAACCATTCCTGTGACATTAGTTATAGATTTCGATTCTTCACTTTAGGTTTACTGTATCCCTTGGACCTTCGTATTGACAATGAAATACAGAAATTGCATCGGAATTAAATACAAAGGCACAATGCCGACTTAAGTACAAGAGGACTGACTCTTCTTACTGACTATGATTTGAACCATTCCTGTGACACTAGTTGTAGATTCCCATGCTTCACTTCAGGTTTACTGTATCCCTTTGACCTTCTTATTAACGATGAAACACAGTAATTGCATCGGAATTAAATAGAAAAGGCACAATGCCTATTAAGTACAAGAAGACTGACTTCTCTTACTGACTATGTTTTGAACCACTCCTGTGACACTAGTTATAGATTCCGATGCTTCACTTCAGGTTTACTGTATCCCTTAGACATTCTTATTGACGATGAAACACAGAAATTGCATCGAAATTAAATACAAAAGGCACAATGCCGAATTAAGTGCAAGAAGACTGACTCTTCTTACTGGCTATGATTTGAACCATTCCTGTGACACTAGTTGTAGATTCCCATGCTTCACTTCAGGTTTACTGTATCCCTTTGACCTTCTTATTAACGACGAAAGACAGAAATTGCATCGCAATTAAATACAAAAGGCACAGTGTCGACTTAAGTACAAGAAGACTGACTCTTCTTACTGACTATGATTTGAACCATTCCTGTGACATTAGTTATAGATTCCGATTTCCACTTTATGTTTATTGTATCAATTGGACCTTCGTATTGACGATGAAATACAGAAATTGCATCGGAATTAAATACAAAAGGCACAATGCCGACTTAAGTACAAGAAGACTGACTCTTCTTACTGACTATGTTTTGAACCATTCCTGTGACACTAGTTATAGATTCCGATGCTTCACTACAGGTTTACTGTATCCCTTAGACCTAATTATTGACGATGAAACACAGAAATTGCATCGGAATTAAATACAAAAGACACAATTCCGACTTAAGTACAAAAAGACTGACTCTTCTTACTGACTATGATTTGAACCATTCCTGTGACACTAGTTGTAGATTCCGATGCTTCACTTCAGATTTACTGTATCCCTCTGACCTTCTCATTAACGATGAAACACAGAAATTGCATCGCAATTAAATACAAAAGGCACATTGCCGACTGAAGTACAAGAAGACTGACTCTTCTTACTGACTATGTTCTGAACCATTCCTGTGAAACTAGTTATGGATTCCGATGCTTCACTTCAGGTCTACTGTATCCCTTAGACCTTCTTATTGACGATGAAACACAGAAATTGCATCGGAATTAAATACAAAAGGCACAATGCCGACTTAAGTACATGAAGACAGACTCTTCTTACTGACTATGATTTGAACTATTCCTGTGATACTAGTTGTAGATTCAGATGCTTCACTTCAGGTTTACTGTATTCCTCTGACCTTCTTCTTAACGATGAATCACAGAAATTGCATCGGAATTAAATACAAAAGGCACAATGCCGACTTAAGTACAAGAAGACTGACTCTTCTTACTGACTATGTTTTGAACCATTCCTGTAACACTAGTTATAGATTCCGATGCTTCACTACAGGTTTACTGTATCCCTTAGACCTAATTATTGACGATGAAACACAGAAATTGCATCGGAATTAAATACAAAAGACACAATTCCGACTTAAGTACAAGAAGACTGACTCTTCTTACTGACTATGATTTGAACCATTCCTGTGACACTAGTTGTAGATTCCGATGCTTCACTTCAGATTTACTGTATCCCTCTGACCTTCTTATTGACGTTGAAACACAGAAATTGCATCGGAATTAAATACAAAAGGCACAATGCCGACTTAAGTACTAGAAGACTAACTCTTCTTACTGCCTATATCTTGATCCATTCCTGTGACACTAGTTATAGATTCCGATGCTTCACTTCAGGTCTACTGTAGCCCTTAGACCTTCTTATTGACGATGAAACACAGAAATTGCATCGGAATTAAATACAAAAGGCACAATGCCTACTTAAGTACAAGAAGACTGACTCTTCTTACTGACTATGATTTGAACCATTCCTGTGACACTAGTTGTAGATTCAGATTCTTCACTTCAGGTTTACTGTATTCCTCTGACCTTCATATTAACGATGAAACACAGAAATTGCATCGGAATTAAATACAAAAGGCACAATGCCGACTTAAGTACAAAAAGACTGACTCTTCTTACTGACTATGTTTTGAACCATTCCTGTGACACTAGTTATAGATTCCGATGCTTCACTTCAGGTTTACTGTATCCCTTAGACCTAATTATTGACGATGAAACACAGAAATTGCATCGGAATCAAATACAAAAGGCACAATTCCGATTTAAGTACAAGAAGACTGACTCTTCTTACTGACTATGATTTGAACCATTCCTGTGACACTTGTGACACTAGTTGTAGATTCCGATGCTTCACTTCAGGTTTACAGTATCCCTCTGACCTTCTCATTACGATGAAACACAGAAATTGCATCGGAATTAAATACAAAATGCACAATGCCAACTTATGTACAAGAAGACTGACTCTTCTTACTGACTATGATTTGAACCATTCCTGTGACATTAGTTATAGATTTCGATTCTTCACTTTAGGTTTACTGTATCCCTTGGACCTTCGTATTGACAATGAAATACAGAAATTGCATCGGAATTAAATACAAAGGCACAATGCCGACTTAAGTACAAGAGGACTGACTCTTCTTACTGACTATGATTTGAACCATTCCTGTGACACTAGTTGTAGATTCCCATGCTTCACTTCAGGTTTACTGTATCCCTTTGACCTTCTTATTAACGATGAAACACAGTAATTGCATCGGAATTAAATAGAAAAGGCACAATGCCTATTAAGTACAAGAAGACTGACTTCTCTTACTGACTATGTTTTGAACCACTCCTGTGACACTAGTTATAGATTCCGATGCTTCACTTCAGGTTTACTGTATCCCTTAGACATTCTTATTGACGATGAAACACAGAAATTGCATCGAAATTAAATACAAAAGGCACAATGCCGAATTAAGTGCAAGAAGACTGACTCTTCTTACTGACTATGATTTGAACCATTCCTGTGACACTAGTTGTAGATTCCCATGATTCACTTCAGGTTTACTGTATCCCTTTGACCTTCTTATTAACGACGAAAGACAGAAATTGCATCGCAATTAAATACAAAAGGCACAATGTCGACTTAAGTACAAGAAGGCTGACTCTTCTTACTGACTATGATTTGAACCATTCCTGTGACATTAGTTATAGATTCCGATTTCCACTTTATGTTTATTGTATCAATTGGACCTTCGTATTGACGATGAAATACAGAAATTGCATCGGAATTAAATACAAAAGGCACAATGCCGACTTAAGTACAAGAAGAGTGACTCTTCTTACTGACTATGATTTGAACCATTCCTGTGACACTAGTTGTAGATTCCGATTCCTCACTTCAGGTTTACTGTAACCCTTTGACCTTCTGATTAACGATGAAACACAGTAATTGAATTGGAATTAAATACAAAAGGCACAATGCCGACTTAAGTACAAGAAGACTGACTTCTCTTATTGAATATGTTTTGAACCATTCCTGTAACACTAGTTATAGATTCTGATGCTTCACTTCAGGTTTACAGTAGCCCTTAGAACTTCTTATTGACGATGAAACACAGAAATTGCATCGGAATTAAATACAAAAGACACAATGCCGACTTAAGTACAAGAAGACTGTCTTTTCTTACTGACTATGATTTGAACCATTCCTGTGACACTTGTTATGGATTCCGATGCTTCACTTCAGGTTTACTGTATCCCTTGGACCTTCTTATTGACGATAAAACACAGAAATTGCATCGGAATTAAATACAAAAGGCACAATGCCGACTTAAGTACAAGAAGACTGACTCTTCTTACTGACCATATCTTGATCCATTCCTGTGACACTAGTTATAGATTCCGATGCTTCACATCAGGTTTACTGTATCTCTTAGACCATCTTATTGTCGATGAAACACAGAAATTGCATCGGAATTAAATACAAAAGGCACAATGCCGACTTAAGTACAAGAAGACTGACTCTTCTTACTGAGTGTGATTTGAACCATTCCTGTGACACTAGTTGTAGATTCCGATGCTTCACTTAAGGATTTCTGTATCCTTCTGACCTTCTTATTGACGTAGAAACACAGAAATTGCATCGGAATTAAATACAAATGGCACAATGCCGACTTAAGTACAAGAAGACTGAAACTCCGGACTGACTATGCTTTGAACCATTCCTGTGGCACTAGTTATGGATTTCGGTGTTTGACTTCAGGTGTAGTGTATCCCTTGGACCTTCTTATTGACGATGAAACATAGAAATTGCATCAGAATTAAATAGAAAAGGCAAAATGCCGACTTAAGTACAAGATGACTGACTCTTCTTACTGACTATATTTTGATCCATTCCTGTGACACTATTTATAGATTCCGATGCTTCACTTCTGGTTTTCTGTATCCCTTAGACCTTCTTATTGACGATGAAACACAGAAATTGCATCGGAACTAAATACAAAAGGCACAATGCCGACTTAAGTACAAGAAGACTGACTCTTCTTACTGACTATGATTTGAACCATTCCTGTGACACTAGTTGTAGATTCCGATGCTTCACTTCAGATTTACTGTATCCCTCTGACCTTCTCATTAACGATGAAACACAGAAATTGCATCGCAATTAAATACAAAAGGCACAATGCCGACTGAAGTACAAGAAGACTGACTCTTCTTACTGACTATGTTTTGAACCATTCCTGTGACACTAGTTACGGATTCCGATGCTTCACTTCAGGTTTACTGTATCCCTCTGACCATCTTATTGACGTTGAAACACAGAAATTGCATCGGAATTAAATACAAAAGGCACAATGCCGACTTAAGTACAAGAAGACTGACTCTTCTTACTGCCTATATCTTGATCCATTCCTGTGACACTAGTTATAGATTCCGATGCTTCACTTCAGGTCTACTGTATCCCTTAGACCTTCTTATTGAAGATGAAACACAGAAATTGCATCGGAATTAAATACAAAAGGCACAATGCCTACTTAAGTACAAGAAGACTGACTCTTCTTACTGACTATGATTTGAACCATTCCTGTGACACTAGTTGTAGATTCAGATTCTTCACTTCAGGTTTACTTTATTCCTCTGACCTTCATATTAACGATGAAACACAGAAATTGCATCGGAATTAAATACAAAAGGCACAATGCCGACTTAAGTACAAGAAGACTGACTCTTCTTACTGACTATGTTTTGAACCATTCCTGTGACACTAGTTATAGGTTCCGATGCTTCACTTCAGGTTTACTGTATCCCTTAGACCTAATTATTGACGATGAAACACAGAAATTGCATCGGAATCAAATACAAAAGGCACAATTCTGATTTAAGTACAAGAAGACTGACTCTTCTTACTGACTATGATTTGAACCATTCCTGTGACACTTGTGACACTAGTTGTAGATTCCGATGCTTCACTTCAGGTTTACAGTATCCCTCTGACCTTCTCATTACGATGAAACACAGAAATTGCATCGGAATTAAATACAAAATGCACAATGCCGACTTATGTACAAGAAGACTGACTCTTCTTACTGACTATGATTTGAACCATTCCTGTGACATTAGTTATAGATTTCGATTCTTCACTTTAGGTTTACTGTATCCCAAGGACCTTCGTATTCACGATGAAATACAGAAATTGCATCGGAATTAAATACAAAGGCACAATGCCGACTTAAGTACAAGAAGACTGACTCTTCTTACTGACTATGATTTGAACCATTCCTGTGACACTAGTTGTAGATTCCCATGCTTCACTTCAGGTTTACTGTATCCCTTTGACCTTCTTATTAACGATGAAACACAGTAATTGCATCGGAATTAAATACAAAAGGCACAATGCCGACTTAAGTACAAGAAGACTGACTTCTCTTACTGACTATGTTTTGAACCATTCCTGTGACACTAGTTGTAGATTCCGATGCTTCACTTAAGGATTTCTGTATCCTTCTGACCTTCTCATTGACGTAGAAACACAGAAATTGCATCGGAATTAAATACAAATGGCACAATGCCGACTTAAGTACAAGAAGACTGAAACTCCGGACTGACTATGCTTTGAACCATTCCTGTGACACTAGTTATAGATTCCGGTGTTTGACTTCAGGTGTAGTGTATCCCTTGGACCTTCTTATTGACGATGAAACATAGAAATTGCATCAGAATTAAATAGAAAAGGCAAAATGCCGACTTAAGTACAAGATGACTGACTCTTCTCACTGACTATATTTTGATCCATTCCTGTGACACTATTTATAGATTCCGATGCTTCACTTCTGGTTTTCTGTATCCCTTAGACCTTCTTATTGACGATGAAACACAGAAATTGCATCGGAACTAAATACAAAAGGCACAATGCCGACTTAAGTACAAGAAGACTGACTCTTCTTACTGACTATGATTTGAACCATTCCTGTGACACTAGTTGTAGATTCCGATGCTTCACTTCAGATTTACTGTATCCGTCTGACCTTCTCATTAACGATGAAACACAGAAATTGCATCGCAATTAAATACAAAAGGCACAATGCCGACTGAAGTACAAGAAGACTGACTCTTCTTACTGACTATGTTTTGAACCATTCCTGTGACACTAGTTACGGATTCCGATGCTTCACTTCAGGTTTACTGTATCCCTCTGACCTTCTTATTGACGTTGAAACACAGAAATTGCATCGGAATTAAATACAAAAGGCACAATGCCGACTTAAGTACAAGAAGACTGACTCTTCTTACTGCCTATATCTTGATCCATTCCTGTGACACTAGTTATAGATTCCGATGCTTCACTTCAGGTCTACTGTATCCCTTAGACCTTCTTATTGACGATGAAACACAGAAATTGCATCGGAATTAAATACAAAAGGCACAATGCCTACTTAAGTACAAGAAGACTGACTCTTCTTACTGACTATGATTTGAACCATTCCTGTGACACTAGTTGTAGATTCAGATTCTTCACTTCAGGTTTACTTTATTCCTCTGACCTTCATATTAACGATGAAACACAGAAATTGCATCGGAATTAAATACAAAAGGCACAATGCCGACTTAAGTACAAGAAGACTGACTCTTCTTACTGACTATGTTTTGAACCATTCCTGTGACACTAGTTATAGGTTCCGATGCTTCACTTCAGGTTTACTGTATCCCTTAGACCTAATTATTGACGATGAAACACAGAAATTGCATCGGAATCAAATACAAAAGGCACAATTCTGATTTAAGTACAAGAAGACTGACTCTTCTTACTGACTATGATTTGAACCATTCCTGTGACACTCGTGACACTAGTTGTAGATTCCGATGCTTCACTTCAGGTTTACAGTATCCCTCTGACCTTCTCATTACGATGAAACACAGAAATTGCATCGGAATTAAATACAAAATGCACAATGCCGACTTATGTACAAGAAGACTGACTCTTCTTACTGACTATGATTTGAACCATTCCTGTGACATTAGTTATAGATTTCGATTCTTCACTTTAGGTTTACTGTATCCCAAGGACCTTCGTATTCACGATGAAATACAGAAATTGCATCGGAATTAAATACAAAGGCACAATGCCGACTTAAGTACAAGAAGACTGACTCTTCTTACTGACTATGATTTGAACCATTCCTGTGACACTAGTTGTAGATTCCCATGCTTCACTTCAGGTTTACTGTATCCCTTTGACCTTCTTATTAACGATGAAACACAGTAATTGCATCGGAATTAAATACAAAAGGCACAATGCCGACTTAAGTACAAGAAGACTGACTTCTCTTACTGACTATGTTTTGAACCATTCCTGTGACACTAGTTATAGATTCCGATGCTTCACTTCAGGTTTACTGTATCCCTTAGACATTCTTATTGACGATGAAACACAGAAATTGCATCGAAATTAAATACAAAAGGCACAATGCCGAATTAAGTGGAAGAAGACTGACTCTTCTTACTGACTATGATTTGAACCATTCCTGTGACACTAGTTATGGATTCCGATGCTTCACTTCAGGATTACTGTATCCCTTGGACCTTCTTATTGACGATGCAACACAGAAATTCCATCGGAATTAAATACAAAAGGCACAATGCCGACTTATGTACAGGAAGACTGACTTTTCTTACTGACTATATCTTGATCCATTCTTGTGACACTAGTTATAGATTCCGATGCTTCACTTCAGGGTTAGTGTATCCTTTAGACCTTCTTATTGTCGATGAAACATAGATATTGCAACGGAATTAAATACAAAAGGCACAATGCCGACTTAAGTACAAGAAGACTGACTCTTCTTACTGACTATGATTTGAACCATTCCTGTGACACTAGTTGTAGATTCCGATGCTTCACTTCAGGTTTACTGTATCCCTCTGACCTTCTTATTAACGATGAAACACAGAAATTCCATCGGAATTAAATACAAAAGGCACAATGCCGACTTAAGTACAAGAACACTGACTCTTCCTACTGTCTATGTTTTGATCTATTCCTGTGACACTAGTTATAGATCCGATTTTTCGTTTCAGGTTTACTGTATCCCGCTGACCTTCTTATTAACGAAGAAACACAGAAATTGCATCGGAATTAAATAGAAAAGGCACAATGCCGACTTAAGTACAAGAAGACTGACTCTTCTTACTGGCTATGTTTTGAACCATTCCTGTTACACTAGTTATAGATTCCAATTCTTCACTTCAGGTTTACTGTATCCCTTGGACCTTCGTATTGACGATGAAACACCGAAATTGCATCGTAATTAAATACAAAATGCACAATGCCTTCTTAAGTACAAGAAGACTGACTCTTCTTACTGACTATGATTTGAAGCACTCCTGTGACACCAGTTGTAGATTCCGTTGCTTCACTTCAGGTTTACTGTATCCCTCTGACCTTCTTATTAACGATGAAACACAGAAATTCCATCGGAATTAAATACAAAAGGCACAATGCCGACTTAAGTACAAGAAGACTGACTCTTCTTACTGACTATGTTTTGAACCATTCCTGTGACACTAGTTATAGATTCCGATGCTTCACTTCAGCTTACTGTATCCCTTACACCTTCTTATTGACGACGAAACACAGAAATTGCATCGGAATTAAATACAAAAGGCACAATGCCGACATAAGTACAAGAAGACTGACTCTTCTTGCTGACTATGATTTGAACCATTCCTGTGGCACTAGTTATGGATTCCGATGCTTCACTTCAGGTTTACTGTATCTCTCTGACCTTCTTATTAACGAAGAAGCACAGAAATTGCATCGGAATTAAATACAAAAGGCACAATGCTGACTTAAGTGCAAGAAGACTTCAGGATTACTGTATCCCTTAGACCTTCTTATTGACGATGAAACACAGAAATTGCAACGGAATTAAATACAAAAGGCACAATGCCGACTTAAGTACAAGAAGACTGACTCTTCTTACTGACTAAGATTTGAACCATTCCTGTGACACTAGTTGTAGATTAAGATGCTTCACTTCAGGTTTACTGTATCCCTCTGACCTTCTTATTAACGATTAAACACAAAAATTGCATCGGAATTAAATACAAAAGGCACAATGTCGACTTAAGTACAAAAAGACTGACTCTTCTTACTGACTATGGTTTGAACCATTCCTGTGACACTAGTTATAGATTCCGATGCTTCACTTCAGGTTTACTTTATCCCTTAGACCTACTTATTGACGATGAAACACAGAAATTGCATCGGAATTAAATAGAAAAGGCACCATGCCGACTTAAGTACAAGAAGACTGACTCTTCTCACTGACTATGATTTGAACCATTCCTGTGACACTAGTTGTAGATTCCGATGCTTCACTTCAGGTTTAATGTATCCCTCTGACCTTCTTATTAACGACGAAAGACAGAAATTGCATCGCAATTAAATAGAAAAGGCACAATGTCGACTTAAGTACAAGAAGACTGACTCTTCTTACTGACTATGATTTGAACCATTCCTGTGACATTAGTTATAGATTCCGATTTTAACTTTATGTTTATTGTATCCCTTGGACCTTCGTATTGACGATGAAATACAGAAATTGCATCGGAATAAAATACAAAAGGCACAATGCCGACTTAAGTACAAGAAGAGTGACTCTTCTTACTGACTATGATTTGAACCATTCCTGTGACACTAGTTGTAGATTCCGATTTCTCACTTCAGGTTTACTGTAACCCTTTGACCTTATGATTAACGATGAAACACAGTAATTGAATCGGAATTAAATACAAAAGTTACAATGCCGACTTAAGTACAAGAAGACGGTCTTTTCTTACTGACTATGATTTGAACCATTCCTGTGACACTTGTTATGGATTCCGTTGCTTCACTTCAGGTTTACTGTATCCCTTGGACCTTCTTATTGACGATGAAACACAGAAATTGCATCGGAATTAAATACAAAAGGCATAATGCCGACTTAAGTACAAGAAGACTGACTCTTCTTACTGACCATATCTTGATCCATTCCTGTGACACTAGTTATAGATTCCGATGCATCACATCAGGTTTACTGTATCTCTTAGACCATGTTATTGTCGATGAAACACAGAAATTGCATCGGAATTAAATACAAAAGGCACAATGCCGACTTAAGTACAAGAAGACTGACTCTTCTTACTGAGTGTGATTTGAACCATTCCTGTGACACTAGTTGTAGATTCCGATGCTTCACTTCAGGTTTCCTGTATCCTTCTGACCTTCTTATTGACGTAGAAACATAGAAATTGCATCGGAATTAAATACAAATGGCACAATGCCGACTTAAGTACAAGAAGACTGAAACTCTGGACTGACTATGTTTTGAACCATTCCTGTGACACTAGTTATAGATTCCGGTGTTTGACTTCAGGTGTAGTGTATCCCTTGGACCTTCTTATTGACGATGAAACATAGAAATTGCATCAGAATTAAATAGAAAAACTCAAAATGCCGACTTAAGTACAAGATGACTGACTCTTCTTACTGACTATATTTTGATCCATTCCTGTGACACTAGTTATAGATTCCGATGCTTCACTTCTGGTTTTCTGTATCCCTTAGACCTTCTTATTGACGATGAAACACAGAAATTGCATCGGAACTAAATACAAAAAGCACAATGCCGCCTTAAGTACAAGAAAACTGACTCTTCTTACTGACTATGATTTGAACCATTCGTGTGACACTAGTTGTAGATTCCGATGCTTCACTTCAGGTTTACTGTATCCCTCTGACCTTCTTACTAACGATGAAACACAGAAATTGCATCGGAAATAAATACAAATGGCACAATGCCGACTTAAGTACAAGAAGACTGACTCTTCCTACTGTCTATGTTTTGAACCATTCCTGTGACACTAGTTATAGATTCCGATGCTTCATTTCAGGCTTAATGAATCCCTTGGACCTTCTTATTGACGTTGAAACACCGATAGTGCATCGGAATTAAATACAAAAGGCACAAAGCCGACTTATGTACAAGAAGACTGGCTCTTCTTACTGACTATGTATTGAACCATTCCTGTGACACTAGTTATAGGTCCGATGCTTCACTTCAGGTTTACTGTATCCCTTGGACTTTCATATAGACGATGAAACACAGAAATTGCATCGGAATTAAATACAAAAGGCACAATGCCGACTTATTTACAAGAACACTGATTCTTCCTACTGTCTATGTTTTGAACCATTCCTGTGACACTAGTTATAGATTCCGATGCTTCACTTCAGGTTTACTGTATCCCTTAGACCTACTTATTGACGATGAAACACAGAAATTGCATCGGAATTAAATACAAAAGGCACAATGCCGACTTAAGTACAAGAAGACTGACTCTTCTTAGTATGATTTGAACCATTCCTGTGACACGAGTTGTAGATTCCGATGCGTCACTTCAGGTTTACTGTATCCCTCTGACCTTCTTATTAACGACGAAACACAGAAATTGCATCGGAATTAAATACAAAAGACACAATGCCGACTTAAGTACAAGAAGACCGACTCTTCTTACTGACTATGATATGAACCATTCCTGTGACATTAGTTATAGATTACGATTCTTCACTTTAGGTTTACTGTATCCCTTGGACCTTCGTATTGACGATGAAATACAGAAATTGCATCGGAATTAAATACAAAAGGCACAATGACGAATTAAGTACAAGAAGACTGACTCTTCTTACTGACTTTGCTTTGAACCATTCCTGTGACACTAGTTATAGATTCCGATGCTTCACTTCAGGTTTTCTGTATCCCTCTGACCTACTTATTTACGATGAAACACAGAAATTGCATCGGAATAAAATACAAATGGCACAATGCCGACTTAAGTACAAGAAGACTGACTCTTCTTACTGACTTTGCTTTGAACCATTCCTGTGACACTAGTTATAGATTCCGTTGCTTCACTTCAGGTTTACTGTATCCCTCTGACCTTCTTATTGACGATGAAACACAGAAATTGCATCGGAATTAAATACAAAAGGCACAATGCCAACATAAGTACAAGAAGACTGAAACTTCGGACTGACTATAACATGAACCATTCCTGTGACACTAGTTATAGATTCTGATGCTTCACTTCAGGTTTACTGTATCCCTTAGACCTTCTTATTGTCGATGAAACACAGAAATTGCATCGGAATTAAATACAAAAGGCACAATGCCGACTTAAGTACAAGAAGACTGACTCTTCTTACTGACTATGATTTGAACCATTCCTGTGACACTAGTTGTAGATTCCGATGCTTCACTTAGGTTTTCTGTATCCCTCTGACCTACTTATTTACGATGAAACACAGAAATTGCATCGGAATAAAATACAAATGGCACAATGCCGACTTAAGTACAAGAAGACTGACTCTTCTTACTGACTTTGCTTTGAACCATTCCTGTGACACTAGTTATAGGTTCCGATGCTTCACTTCAGGTTTACTGTATCCCTCTGACCTTCTTATTGACGATGAAACACAGAAATTGCATCGGAATTAAATACAAAAGGCACAATGCCAACTTAAGTACAAGAAGACTGAAACTTCGGACTGACTATGTTTTTAACCGTTCCTGTGACACTAGTTATAGATTCCGATAATTGAGTTCAGGTGCAGTGTATCCCTTGGACCTTCTTATTGACGATGAAACATGGAAATTGCATCAGAATTAAATAGAAAAGGCAAAATGCCGACTTAAGTACAAGAAGACTGTCTCTTCCTACTGTCTATGTTTTGAACCATTCCTGTGACACTAGTTATAGATTCCGATGATTCACTTCAGGTTTACTGTATCCCATAGACCTAATTTTTGACGATGAAACACAGAAATTGCATCGGAATTAAATACAAAAGGCACAATTCCGACTTAAGTACAAGAAGACTGACTCTTCTTACTGACTATGATTTGAACCATTCCTGTGACACTAGTTGTAGATTCCGATGCTTCACTTCAGGTTAACTGTATCCCTCTGACCTTCTCATTAACGATGAAACACAGAAATTACATCTTAATTAAATACAAAAGGCACAATGCCGACTTAAGTACAAGAAGACTGACTCTTCTTACTGACTATGATTTGAACCATTCCTGTGACACTAGTTGTAGATTCAGATGCTTCACTTCAGGTTTACTGTATTCCTCTGACCTTCTTATTAACGATGAAACACAGAAATTGCATCGGAATTAAATACAAAAGGTGGAATGCCGACTTAAGTACAAGAAGTCTGACTCTTCTTACTGACTATGTTTTGAACCACTCCTGTGACACTAGTTCTTGATTCCGATGCTTCACTTCAGGTTTACTGAATCCCTCTGACCTTCTTCTTAACGATGAAACACAGAAATTGCATCGGAATTAAATACAAAAGGCACAATGCCGACTTAAGTGCAAGAAGACTGACTCTTCTTACTGACTGTGTTTTGAACCATTCCTGTGACACTAGTTATAGATTCCGATGCTTTACTTCAGGTTACCGTATCCCTTAGACCTTCTTATTGACGATGAAATACAGAAATTGCATCGGATTTAAATACAAAAGTCACAATGCCGACTTAAGTACAAGAAGACTGACTCTTCTTACTGACTATGATTTGAACCATTCCTGTGACACTAGTTATGGATTCCGATGCTTTACTTGAGGTTTACTGTACCCCTCTAACCTTCTTATTGACGTTGAAACACAGAAATTGCATCGGAATTAAATACAAAAGGCACAATGCCGACTTAAGTACAAGAAGACTGACTCTTCTTACTGACTATATCTTGATCCATTCCTGTGACACTAGTTATAGATTCCGTTGCTTCACTTCAGGTCAACTGTATCCCTTAGACCTTCTTATTGACGATGAAACACAGAAATTGCATCGGAATTAATATCAAGAGGCACAAAGCCGACTTAAGTACAAGAAGACTGACTCATCTTACTGACTATGCTTTGAACCATTCCTGGGACACTAGTTATATATTCCGATGCTTCAGTTCAGCTTTACTGTATTCCTTAGACCTAATTATTGACGATGAAACACAGAGTTTGCATCGGAATCAAATACAAAAGGCACAATTCCGACTTAAGTACAAGAAGACTGACTCTTCTTACTGACTATGATTTGAACCATACCTGTGACATTAGTTATAGATTCCGATTCTTCACTTTAGGTTTACTGTATCCCTTGGACCTTCGTATTGACGATGAAATACAGAAATTGCATCGGAATTAAATACAAAAGGCACAATGCCGACTTAAATGCAAGAAGACTGACTCTTCTTACTGACTATGATTTGAACCATTCCTGTGACACTAGTTATGGATTCCGATGCTTCACTTCAGGTTTACTGTATCCCTTGGACCTTCTTATTGACGACGAAACACAGAAATTGCATCGGAATTAAATACAAAAGGCACAATGCCGACTTAAGTACAAGAAGACTGACTCTTCTTACTGACTATGATTTGAACCATTCCTGTGACACTAGTTATGGATTCCGATGCTTCACTTCAGGTTTACCGTATCCCTCTGACCTTCTTGTGGACGATGAAACACAGAAATTGCATCGAAATTAAATACAAAAGGCACAATGCCAACTTAAGCACAAGAAGACTGACTCTTCTTACTGACTATATCTTGATCCATTCCTGTGACACTAGTTATAGATTCCGATGCTTCACTTCAGGTCTACTGTATCCCTTAGACCTTCTTATTGACGATGAAACACAGAAATTGCATCAAGATTAAATACAAAAGCACAATGCCGACTTAAGTACAAGAAGACTGACTCTTCTTACTGACTATGATTTGAACCATTCCTGTGACACTAGTTGTAGTTTCAGATGCTTCAAGTCAGGTTTACTGTATTCCTCTGACCTTCTTATTAACGATGAAACACAGAAATTGCATCGGAATCACATACAAAATGCACAATGCCGACTTAAGTACAAGAAGACTGACTCTTCTTACTAACTATGTTTTGAAATATTCCTGTGACACTAGTTATAGGTTCCGATGCTTCACTTCAGGTTTACTGTATCCCTTAGACCTAATTGTTGACGATGAAACACAGAAATTGCATCGGAATTAAATACAAAAGTCACAATTACGACTTAAGTACAAGAAGAATGACTCTTCTTACTGACTATGAATTGAACCATTCCTGTGACACTAGTTGTAGATTCCGATGCTTCACTTCAGGTTTACTGTATCCCTCTGACCTTCTCATTAACGATGAAACACAGAAATTGCATCGGAATTAAATACAAAAGGCACAATGCCGACTTAAGTACAAGAAGACTGACTCTTCTTACTGACTATGTTTTGAACCATTCCTGTGACACTAGTTATAGATTCCGATGCTTTACTTCAGGTTACTGTATCCCTTAGACCTTCTTATTGACGATGAGACACAGAAATTGCATCGGAATTAAATACAAAAGGCACAATGCCGACTTAAGTACAAGAAGACTGACTCTTCTTACTGACTATGATGTGAACCATTCCTGTGACACTAGTTATGGATTCCGATGCTTCACTAAAGGTTTACTGTATCCCTCTGACCTTCTTATTGACGTTCAAACTCAGAAATTGCATCGGAATTAAATACAAAAGGCACAATGCCGACTTAAGTACAAGAAGACTGACTCTTCGTACTGCCTATATCTTGATTCATTCCTGTGACACTAGTTATAGATTCCGATGCTTCACTTCAGGTCTACTGTATCCCTTAGACCTTCTTATTGACGATGAAACACAGAAATTGCATCGGAATTAAATACAAAAGGCCCAATGCCGACTTAAGTACAAGAAGACTGACTCTTCTTACTGACTATGATTTGAACCATTCCTGTGACACTAGTTGTAGATTCAGATTCTTCACTTCAGGTTTACTGTATTCCTCTGACCTTCATATTAACGATGAAACACAGAAATTGCATCGGAATTAAATAAAAAAGGCACAATGCCGACTTAAGTTTAAGAAGACTGACTCTTCTTACTGACTATGTTTTGAACCATTCCTGTGACACTAGTTATAGATTCCGATGCTTCACTTCAGGTTTACTGTATCCCTTAGACCTTCTTATTAACGGTGAAACACAGTAATTGCATCGGAATTAAATACAAAAGGCCCAATGCCGACTGAAGTACAAGAAGACTGACTTCTCTTACTGACTATGTTTTGAACCATTCCTGTGACACTAGTTATAGATTCCGATGCTTCACTTCAGGTTTACTGTATCCCTTAGACCTTCTTATTGACGATGAAACACAGAAATTGCTTCGAAATTAAATACAAAAGTCACAATGCCGACTGAAATGCAAGAAGACTGACTCTTCTACTGACTATGATTTAAACCATTACTGTGACACTAGTTATGGATTCCGATGCTTCACTTCAGGTTTACTGTATCCCTTGGAACATCTTATTGACGATGAAACACAGAAATTAGATCGGAATTAAATACAAAAGGCACAATGCCGACTTAAGTACAAGAAGACTGACTCTTCTTACTGACTATGATTTGAACCATTCCTGTGACACTAGTTATGGATTCCGATGCTTCACTTCAGGTTTACTGTATCCCTCTGACCTTCTTATTGACGATGAAACACAGAAATTGCATCGAAATTAAATACAAAAGGCACAATGCCGACTTAAGTACAAGAAGACTGACTCTTCTTACTGACTATAACTTGATCCATTCCTGTGACACTAGTTATCGATTCCGATGCTTCACTTCAGGTCTACTGTATCTCTTAGACCTTCTTATTGACGATGAAACACAGAAATTGCATCGGAATTAAATACAAAAGGCACAATGCCGACTTAAGTACAAGAAGACTGACTCTTCTTACTGACTATGATTTGAACTATTCCTGTGACACTAGTTGTAGATTCAGATGCTTCACTTCAGGTTTAATGTATTCCTCTGACCTTCTTATTAACGATGAAACACAGAAATTGCATCGGAATTAAATACAAAAGGCACAATGCCGACTTAAGTACAAGAAGACTGACTCTTCTTACTGACTATGTTTTGAACCATTCCTGTGACACTAGTTATAGATTCCGATGCTTCACTTTAGGTTTACTGTTTCCCTTAGACCTAATTATTGACGATGAAACACAGAAATTGCATCGCAATTAAATACAAAAGTCACAATTCCGACTTAAGTACAAGAAGACTGACTCTTCTTACTGACTATGATTTGAACCATTCCTGTGACACTAGTTGTAGATTCAGATGCTTCATCTCAGGTTTACGGTATTCCTCCGACCTTCTAATTAACGATGAAACACAGAAATTGCATCGGAATTAAATACAAAAGGCACAATGCCGACTTAAGTACAAGAAGACTGACTATTCTTACTGACTATGTTTTGAACCATTCCTATGACACTAGTTATAGATTCCGATGCTTCACTTCAGGTTTACTGTATCCCTTAGACATAATTATTGACGATGAAACACAGAAATTGCATCGGAATTAAATACAAAAGTCACAATTCCGACTTAAGTACAAGAAGACAGACTCTTCTTACTGACTATGATTTGAACCATTCCTGTGACACTAGTTGTAGATTCCGATGCTTCACTTCAGGTTTACTGTATCCCTCTGAACTTCTCATTAACGATGAAACACAGAAATTGCATCGGAAATAAATACAAAAGGCACAATGCCGACTTAAGTACAAGAAGACTGACTCTTCTTACCGACTATGATTAGAACCACTCCTGTGACATTAGTTATAGATTCCGATTCTTCACTTTAGGTTTACTGTATCCCTTGGACCTTCGTATTGACGATGAAATACAGAAATTGCATCGGAATTAAATACAAAAGGCACAATGCCGACTTAAGTACAAGAAGACTGACTCTTCTTACTGACTATGATTTGAATCACTCCTGTGGCACTACTTGTAGATTCCGATGCTTCACTTCATGTTTACTGTATCCCTCTGACCTTCTTCTTAACGATGAAACACAGAAATTGCATCGGAATTAAATACAAAAGGCACAATGGCGACTTAAGTACAAGAAGACTGGCTCTTCTTACTGACTATGATTTAAACCATATCTGTGACACTAGTTATAGATTCCGATGCTTTACTTCAGGTTACTGTATCCCTTAGACCTTCTTATTGACGATGAAACACAGAAATTGCATCGGAATAAAATACAAATGGCACAATGCCGACTTAAGTACAAGAAGACTGACTCTTCTTACTGACTTTGCTTTGAACCATTCCTGTGACACTAGTTATAGATTCCGATGCTTCACTTCAGGTTTACTGTATCCCTCTGACCTTCTTATTGACGATGAAACACAGAAATTGCATCGGAATTAAATACAAAAGGCACAATGCCAACTTAAGTACAAGAAGACTGAAACTTCGGACTGACTATGTTTTTAACCGTTCCTGTGACACTAGTTATAGATTCCGATAATTGAGTTCAGGTGCAGTGTATCCCTTGGACCTTCTTATTGACGTTGAAACATAGAAATTGCATCAGAATTAAATAGAAAAGGCAAAATGCCGACTTAAGTACAAGAAGACTGTCTCTTCCTACTGTCTATGGTTTGAACCATCCTGTGACACTAGTTATAGATTCCGATGATTCACTTCAGGTTTACTGTATCCCTTATACCTAATTTTTGACGATGAAACACAGAAATTGCACCGGAATTAAATACAAAAGGCACAATTCCGACTTAAGTACAAGAAGACTGACTCTTCTTAATGACTATGATTTGAACCATTCCTGTGACACTAGTTGTAGATTCAGATGCTTCACTTCAGGTTTACTGTATTCCTCTGACCTTCTTATTAACGATGAAACACAGAAATTGCATCGGAATTAAATACAAAAGTCGGAATGCCGACTTAAGTACAAGAAGACAGACTCTTCTTACTGACTATGTTTTGAACCACTCCTGTGACACTAGTTCTTGATTCCGATGCTTCACTTCAGGTTTACTGAATCCCTCTGACCTTCTTCTTAACGATGAAACACAGAAATTGCATCGGAATTAAATACAAAATGCGCAATGCCGACTTAAGTACAAGAAGACTGACTCTTCTTACTGACTATGTTTTGAACCATTCCTGTGACACTAGTTATAGATTCCGATGCTTTACTTCAGGTTACTGTATCCCCTAGACCTTCTTATTGACGATGAAATACAGAAATTGCATCGGATTTAAATACAAAAGGCACAATGCCGACTTAAGTACAAGAAGACTGACTCTTCTTACTGACTATGATTTGAACCATTCCTGTGACACTAGTTATGGATTCCGATGCTTCACTTCAGGTCAACTGTATCCATTAGACCTTCTTATTGACGATGAAACACAGAAATTGCATCGGAATTAAATTCAAGAGGCACAATGCCGACTTAAGTACAAGAAGACTGACTCATCTTACCGACTATGTTTTGAACCATTCCTGTGACACTAGTTATAAATTCTGATGCTTCAGTTCAGCTTTACTGTATCCCTTAGACCTAATTATTGACGATGAAACACAGAGTTTGCATCGGAATCAAATACAAAAGGCACAATTCCGACTTAAGTACAAGAAGACTGACTCTTCTTACTGACTATGATTTGAACCATTCCTGTGACACTGGTTGTAGATTCCGATGCTTCACTTCAGGTTTACTCTATCCCTCTGACCTTCTCATTAACGATGAAACACAGAAATTGCATCGGAATTAAATACAAAAGGCACAATGCCGACTTAAGTTCAAGAAGACTGACTCTTCTTACTGACTATGATTTGAACCATACCTGTGACATTAGTTATAGATTCCGATTCTTCACTTTAGGTTTACTGTATCCCTTGGACCTTCGTATTGACGATGAAATACAGAAATTGCATCGGAATTAAATACAAAAGGCACAATGCCGACTTAAATGCAAGAAGACTGACTCTTCTTACTGACTATGATTTGAACCATTCCTGTGACACTAGTTATGGATTCCGATGCTTCACTTCAGGTTTACTGTATCCCTTGGACCTTCTTATTGACGATGAAACACAGAAATTGCATCGGAATTAAATACAAAAGGCACAATGCCGACTTAAGTACAAGAAGACTGACTCTTCTTACTGACTATGATTTGAACCATTCCTGTGACACTAGTTATGGATTCCGATGCTTCACTTCAGGTTTACCGTTTCCCTCTGACCTTCTTATTGACGATGAAACACAGAAATTGCATCGAAATTAAATACAAAAGGCACAATGCCGACTTAAGCACAAGAAGACTGACTCTTCTTACTGACTATATCTTGATCCATTCCTGTGACACTAGTTATAGATTCCGATGCTTCACTTCAGGTCTACTGTATCCCTTAGACCTTCTTATTGACGATGTAACACAGAAATTGCATCGGAATTAAATACAAAAGCACAATGCCGACTTAAGTTCAAGAAGACTGACTCTTCTCACTGACTATGATTTGAACCATTCCTGTGACACTAGTTGTAGATTCAGATGCTTCACGTCAGGTTTACTGTATTCCTCTGACCTTCTTATTAACGATGAAACACAGAAATAACATCAGAATCACATACAAAATGCACAATGCCGACTTAAGTACAAGAAGACTGACTCTTCTTACTGACTATGTTTTGAAATATTCCTGTGACACTAGTTATAGGTTCCGATGCTTCACTTCAGGTTTACTGTATCCCTTAGACCTAATAATTGACGATGAAACAGAGAAATTGCATCGGAATTAAATGCAAAAGTCACAATTACGACTTAAGTACAAGAAGAATGACTCTACTTACTGACTATGATTTGAACCATTCCTGTGACACTAGTTGTAGATTCCGATGCTTCACTTCATGTTTACTGTATCCCTCTGACCTTCTCATTAACGATGAAACACAGAAATTGCATCGGAATTAAATACAAAAGGCACAATGCCGACTTAAGTACAAGAAGACTGACTCTTCTTACTGACTATGTTTTGAACCATTCCTGTGACACTAGTTATAGATTCCGATGCTTTACTTCAGGTTACTGTATCCCTTAGACCTTCTTATTGACGATGAAACACAGAAATTGCATCGGAATTAAATACAAAAGGCACAATGCCGACTTAAGTACAAGAAGACTGACTCTTCTGACTGACTATGATTTGAACCATTCCTCTGACACTAGTTATGGATTCCGATGCTTCATTTCCGGTTTACTGTATCCCTCTGACCTTCTTATTGACGTTCAAACACAGAAATTGCATCGGAATAAAATACAAAAGGCACAATGGCGACTTAAGTACAAGAAGACTGCCTCTTCTTACTGACTATAGCTTGATCCATTCCTGTGACACTAGTTATAGATTCCGATGCTTCACTTCAGGTTTACTGTATCCCTTAGACCTAGTTATTGACGATGAAACACAGAAATTGCATCGGAATCAAATACAAAAGGCACAATTCCGTCTTAAGTAAAAGAAGACTGACTCTTCTTACTGACTATGATTTGAACCATTCCTGTGACACTAGTTGTAGATTCCGATGCTTCACTTCAGGTTTACTGTATCCCTCTGACCTTCTCATTAACGATGAAACACAGAAATTGCATCGGAATTAAATACAAAAGGCATAATGCCGACTTAAGTACAAGAAGACTGACTCTTCTTACTGACTATATCTTGATCCATTCCTGTGACACTAGTTATAGATTCCGATTCTTCACTTTAGGTTTACTGTATCCCTTGGACCTTCGTATTGGCGATGAAATACAGAAATTGCATCGGAAATAAATACAAAAGGCACAAAGCCGACTTAAGTACAAGAAGACTGACTCTTCTTACTGACTATGATTTGAACCATTCCTTTGGCACTAGTTGTAGATTCCCATGCTTCACTTCAGGTTTACTGTATCCCTCTGACCTTCTCATTAACGATGAAACACAGAAATTGCATCGGAATTAAATACAAAAGGCATAATGCCGACTTAAGTACAAGAAGACTGACTCTTCTTACTGACTTAACTTGATCCATTCCTGTGACACTAGTTATAGATTCCGATTCTTCACTTTAGGTTTACTGTATCCCTTGGACCTTCGTGTTGGCGATGAAATACAGAAATTGCATCGGAAATAAATACAAAAGGCACAATGCCGACTTAAGTACAAGAAGACTGACTCTTCTTACTGACTTTGCTTTGAACCATTCCTGTGACACTAGTTATAGATTCCGATGCTTCACTTCAGGTTTACTGTATCCCTCTGACCTTCTTATTGACGATGAAACACAGAAATTGCATCGGAATTAAATACAAAAGGCACAATGCCAACTTAAGTACAAGAAGACTGAAACTTCGGACTGACTATGTTTTTAACCGTTCCTGTGACACTAGTTATAGATTCCGATAATTGAGTTCAGGTGCAGTGTATCCCTTGGACCTTCTTATTGACGATGAAACATAGAAATTGCATCAGAATTAAATAGAAAAGGCTAAATGCCGACTTAAGTACAAGAAGACTGTCTCTTCCTACTGTCTATGTTTTGAACCATTCCTGTGACACTAGTTATAGATTCCGATGATTCACTTCAGGTTTACTGTATCCCTTAGACCTAATTTTTGACGATGAAACACAGAAATTGCATCTGAATTAAATACAAAAGGCACAATTCCGACTTAAGTACAAGAAGACTGACTCTTCTTACTGACTATGATTTGAACCATTCCTGTGACACTTGTTGTAGATTCCGATGCTTCACTTCAGGTTTACTGTATCCCTCTGACCTTCTCATTAACGATGAAACACAGAAATTACATCGTAATCAAATACAAAAGGCACAATTCCGACTTAAGTACAAGAAGACTGACTCTTCTTACTGACTATGATTTGAACCATTCCTGTGACACTGGTTGTAGATTCTGATGCTTCACTTCAGGTTTACTCTATCCCTCTGACCTTCTCATTAACGATGAAACACAGAAATTGCATCGGAATTAAATACAAAAGGCACAATGCCGACTTAAGTACAAGAAGACTGACTCTTCTTACTGACTATGATTTGAACCATACCTGTGACATTAGTTATAGATTCCGATTCTTCACTTTAGGTTTACTGTATCCCTTGGACCTTCGTATTGACTATGAAATACAGAAATTGCATCGGAATTAAATACAAAAGGCACAATGCCGACTTAAATGCAAGAAGACTGACTCTTCTTACTGACTATGATTTGAACCATTCCTGTGACACTAGTTATGGATTCCGATGCTTCACTTCAGGTTTACTGTATCCCTTGGACCTTCTTATTGACGATGAAACACAGAAATTGCATCGGAATTAAATACAAAAGGCACAATGCCGACTTAAGTACAAGAAGACTGACTCTTCTTACTGACTATGATTTGAACCATTCCTGTGACACTAGTTATGGATTCCGATGCTTCACTTCAGGTTTACCGTATCCCTCTGACCTTCTTATTGACGATGAAACACAGAAATTGCATCGAAATTAAATACAAAAGGCACAATGCCGACTTAAGCACA
Organism: Schistocerca piceifrons; assembly: GCF_021461385.2. Lineage (NCBI taxonomy): Eukaryota > Metazoa > Arthropoda > Insecta > Orthoptera > Acrididae > Schistocerca > Schistocerca piceifrons. Next base: position 66,431 of record NW_025728146.1, on the reverse strand, counting down.
AGAAGACTGACTCTTCTTACTGACTATATCTTGATCCATTCCTGTGACACTAGTTATAGATTCCGATGCTTCACTTCAGGTCTACTGTATCCCTTAGACCTTCTTATTGACGATGAAACACAGAAATTGCATCGGAATTAAATACAAAAGCACAATGCCGACTTAAGTACAAGAAGACTGACTCTTCTTACTGACTATGATTTGAACCATTCCTGTGACACTAGTTGTAGATTCAGATGCTTCACGTCAGGTTTACCGTATTCCTCTGACCTTCTTATTAACGATGAAACACAGAAATTGCATCGGAATCACATACAAAATGCACAATGCCGACTTAAGTACAAGAAGAATGACTCTTCTTACTGACTATGATTTGAACCATTCCTGTGACACTAGTTGTAGATTCCGATGTTTCACTTCAGGTTTACTGTATTCCTCTGACCTTCTTATTGACGTTCAAACACAGAAATTGCATCGGAATAAAATACAAAAGGCACAATGCCGACTTAAGTACAAGAAGACTGCCTCTTCTTACTGACTATATCTTGATCCATTCCTGTGACACTAGTTATACATTCCGATGCTTCACTTCAGGTCTACAGTATCCCTTAGACCTTCTTATTGACGATGAAACACAGAAATTGCATCGGAATTAAATACAAAAGGCCCAATGCCGACTTAAGTACAAGAAGACTGACGCTTCTTACTGACTATGATTTGAACCATTCCTGTGACACTAGTTGTAGATTCAGATTCTTCACTTCAGGTTTACTGTATTCCTCTGACCTTCATATTAACGATGAAACACAGAAATTGCATCGGAATTAAATAAAAAAGGCACAATGCCGACTTAAGTACAAGAAGACTGACTTCTCTTACGGACTATGTTTTGAACCACTCCTGTGACACTAGTTATAGATTCCGATGCTTCACTTCAGGTTTACTGTATCCCTTAGACCTAGTTATTGACGATGAAACACAGAAATTGCATCGGAATCAAATACAAAAGGCACAATTCCGTCTTAAGTACAAGAAGACTGACTCTTCTTACTGACTATGATTTGAACCATTCCTGTGACACTAGTTGTAGATTCCGATGCTTCACTTCAGGTTTACTGTATCCCTCTGACCTTCTCATTAACGATGAAACACAGAAATTGCATCGGAATTAAATACAAAAGGCATAATGCCGACTTAAGTACAAGAAGACTGTCTCTTCTTACTGACTATATCTTGATCCATTCCTGTGACACTAGTTATAGATTCCGATTCTCCACTTTAGGTTTACTGTATCCCTTGGACCTTCGTATTGGCGATGAAATACAGAAATTGCATCGGAAATAAATACAAAAGGCACAATGCCGACTTAAGTACAAGAAGACTGACTCTTCTTACTGACTATGATTTGAACCATTCCTTTGACACTAGTTGTAGATTCCCATGCTTCACTTCAGGTTTACTGTATCCCTCTGACCTTCTCATTAACGATGAAACACAGAAATTGCATCGGAATTAAATACAAAAGGCATAATGCCGACTTAAGTACAAGAAGACTGACTCTTCTTACTGACTATAACTTGATCCATTCCTGTGACACTAGTTATAGATTCCGATTCTTTACTTTAGGTTTACTGTATCCCTTGGACCTTCGTATTGGCGATGAAATACAGAAATTGCATCGGAAATAAATACAAAAGGCACAATGCCGACTTAAGTACAAGAAGACTGACTCTTCTTACTGACTTTGCTTTGAACCATTCCTGTGACACTAGTTATAGATTCCGATGCTTCACTTCAGGTTTACTGTATCCCTCTGACCTTCTTATGGACGATGAAACACAGAAATTGCATCGGAATTAAATACAAAAGGCACAATGCCAACTTAAGTACAAGAAGACTGAAACTTCGGACTGACTATGTTTTTAACCGTTCCTGTGACACTAGTTATAGATTCCGATAATTGAGTTCAGGTGCAGTGTATCCCTTGGACCTTCTTATTGACGATGAAACATAGAAATTGCATCAGAATTAAATAGAAAAGGCAAAATGCCGACTTAAGTACAAGAAGACTGTCTCTTCCTACTGTCTATGTTTTGAACCATTCCTGTGACACTAGTTATAGATTCCGATGATTCACTTCAGGTTTACTGTATCCCTTAGACCTAATTTTTGACGATGAAACACAGAAATTGCATCGGAATTAAATACAAAAGGCACAATTCCGACTTAAGTACAAGAAGACTGACTCTTCTTACTGACTATGATTTGAACCATTCCTGTGACACTAGTTGTAGATTCCGATGCTTCACTTCAGGTTTACTGTATCCCTCTGACCTTCTCATTAACGATGAAACACAGAAATTACATCGTAATTAAATACAAAAGGCACAATGGCGACTTAAGTACAAGAAGACTGACTCTTCTTACTGACTGTGATTTGAACCATTCCTGTGACACTAGTTGTAGATTCAGATGCTTCACTTCAGGTTTACTGTATTCCTCTGACCTTCTTATTAACGATGAAACACAGAAATTGCATCGGAATTAAATACAAAAGTCGGAATGCCGACTTAAGTACAAGAAGACTGACTCTTCTTACTGACTATGTTTTGAACCACTCCTGTGACACTAGTTCTTGATTCCGATGCTCACTTCAGGTTTACTGAATCCCTCTGACCTTCTTCTTAACGATGAAACACAGAAATTGCATCGGAATTAAATACAAAAGGCAAAATGCCGACTTAAGTACAAGAAGACTGACTCTTCTTACTGACTATGTTTTGAACTATTCCTGTGACACTAGTTATAGATTCCGATGCTTTACTTCAGGTTACTGTATCCCCTAGACCTTCTTATTGACGATGAAATACAGAAATTGCATCGGATTTAAATACAAAAGGCACAATGCCGACTTAAGTACAAGAAGACTGACTCTTCTTACTGACTATGATTTGAACCATTCCTGTGACACTAGTTATGGATTCCGATGCTTTACTTGAGGTTTACTGTATCCCTCTAACCTTCTTATTGACGTTGAAACACAGAAATTGCATCGGAATTAAATACAAAAGGCACAATGCCGATTTAAGTACAAGAAGACTGACTCTTCTTACTGACTATACCTTGATCCATTCCTGTGAGACTAGTTATAGATTCCGATGCTTCACTTCAGGTCAACTGTATCCCTTAGACCTTCTTATTGACGATGAAACACAGAAATTGCATCGGAATTAAATTCAAGAGGCACAATGCCGACTTAAGTACAAGAAGACTGACTCTTCTTACTGACTATGTTTTGAACCATTCCTGTGACACTAGTTATAAATTCCGATGCTTCAGTTCAGCTTTACTGTATCCCTTAGACCTAATTATTGACGATGAAACACAGAGTTTGCATCGGAATGAAATACAAAAGGCACAATTCCGACTTAAGTACAAGAAGACTGACTCTTCTTACTGACTATGATTTGAACCATTCCTGTAACACTGGTTGTAGATTCCGATGCTTCACTTCAGGTTTACTCTATCCCTCTGACCTTCTCATTAACGATGAAACACAGAAATTGCATCGGAATTAAATACAAAAGGCACAATGCCGACTTAAGTACAAGAAGACTGACTCTTCTTACTGACTATGATTTGAACCATACCTGTGACATTAGTTATAGATTCCGATTCTTCACTTTAGGTTTACTGTATCCCTTGGACCATCGTATCGACTATGAAATACAGAAATTGCATCGGAATTAAATACAAAAGGCACAATGCCGACTTAAATGCAAGAAGACTGACTATTCTTACTGACTATGATTTGAACCATTCCTGTGACACTAGTTATGGATTCCGATGCTTCACTTCAGGTTTACTGTACCCCTTGGACCTTCTTATTGACGATGAAACACAGAAATTGCATCGGAAGTAAATATAAAAGGCACAATGCCGACTTAAGTACAAGAAGACTGACTCTTCTTACTGACTATGATTTGAACCATTCCTGTGACACTAGTTATGGATTCCGATGCTTCACTTCAGGTTTACCGTATCCCTCTGACCTTCTTATTGACGATGAAACACAGATATTGCATCGAAATTAAATACAAAAGGCACAATGCCGACTTAAGCACAAGAAGACTGACTCTTCTTACTGACTATATCTTGATCCATTCCTGTGACACTAGTTATAGATTCCGATGCTTCACTTCAGGTCTACTGTATACCTTAGACCTTCTTATTGACGATGAAACACAGAAATTGCATCGGAATTAAATACAAAAGCACAATGCGACTTAAGTACAAGAAGACTGACTCTTCTTACTGACTATGATTTGAACCATTCCTGTGACACTAGTTGTAGATTCAGATGTTTCACGTCAGGTTTACTGTATTCCTCTGACCTTCTTATTAACGATGAAACACAGAAATTGCATCGGAATCACATACAAAATGCACAATGCCGACTTAAGTACAAGAAGACTGACTCTTCTTACTGACTATGTTTTGAAATATTCCTGTGACACTAGTTATAGGTTCCGATGCTTCACTTGAGGTTTACTGTATCCCTTAGACCTAATTATTGACGATGAAACACAGAAATTGCTTCGGAATTAAATACAAAAGTCACAATTACGACTTAAGTACAAGAAGAATGACTCTTCTTACTGACTATGATTTGAACCATTCCTGTGACACTAGTTGTAGATTCCGATGCTTCACTTCAGGTTTACTGTATCCCTCTGACCTTCTCATTAACGATGAAACACAGAAATTGCATCGGAATTAAATACAAAAGGCACAATGCCGACTTAAGTACAAGAAGACTGACTCTTCTTACTGACTATGTTTTGAACCATTCCTGTGACACTAGTTATAGATTCCGATGCTTCACTTCAGGTTTACTGTATTCCTCTGACCTTCTTATTGACGTTCAAACACAGAAATTGCATCGGAATAAAATACAAAAGGCACAATGCCGACTTAAGTACAAGAAGACTGACTCTTCTTACTGACTATGATTTGAACCATTCCTGTGACACTAGTTGTAGATTCAGATTCTTCACTTCAGGTTTACTGTATTCCTCTGACCTTCATATTAACGATGAAACACAGAAATTGCATCGGAATTAAATAAAAAAGGCACAATGCCGACTTAAGTATAAGAAGACTGACTCTTCTTACTGACTGTGTTTTGAACCATTCCTGTGACACTAGTTATAGATTCCGATGCTTCACTTCAGGTTTACTGTATCCCTTAGACCTAATTATTGACGATGAAACACAGAAATTGCATCGGAATCAAATACAAAAGGCACAATTCCGTCTTAAGTACAAGAAGACTGACTCTTCTTACTGACTATGATTTGAACCATTCCTGTGACACTAGTTGTAGATTCCGATGCTTCACTTCAGGTTTACTGTATCCGTCTGACCTTCTCATTAACGATGAAACACAGAAATTGCATCGGAATTAAATACAAAAGGCATAATGCCGACTTAAGTACAAGAAGACTGACTCTTCTTACTGACTATATCTTGATCCATTCCTGTGACACTAGTTATAGATTCCGATTCTTCACTTTAGGTTTACTGTATCCCTTGGACCTTCGTATTGGCGATGAAATACAGAAATTGCATCGGAAATAAATACAAAAGGCACAATGCCGACTTAAGTACAAGAAGACTGACTCTTCTTACTGACTATGATTTGAACCATTCCTTTGACACTAGTTGTAGATTCCCATGCTTCACTTCAGGTTTACTGTATCCCTTTGACCTTCTTATTAACGGTGAAACACAGTAATTGCATCGGAATTAAATACAAAAGGCACAATGCCGACTGAAGTACAAGAAGACTGACTTCTCTTACTGACTATGTTTTGAACCATTCCTGTGACAGTAGTTATACATTCCGATGCTTCACTTCAGGTTTACTGTATCCCTTAGACCTTCTTATTGACGATGAAACACAGAAATTGCTTCGAAATTAAATACAAAAGTCACAATGAAGACTGAAATGCAAGAAGACTGACTCTTCTACTGACTATGATTTAAACCATTACTGTGACACTAGTTATGGATTCCGATGCTTCACTTCAGGTTTACTGTATCCCGTGGACCTTCTTATTGACGATGAAACACAGAAATTGCATCGGAATTAAATACAAAAGGCACAATGCCGACTTAAGTACAAGAAGACTGACTCTTCTTACTGACTATGATTTGAACCATTCCTGTGACACTAGTTGTAGATTCAGATGCTTCACTTCAGGTTTACTGTATCCCTCTGACCTCCTCATTAACGATGAAACACAGAAATTGCATCGGAATTAAATACAAAAGGCACAATGCCGACTTAAGTACAAGAAGACTGACTCTTCTTACCGACTATGATTGGAACCATTCCTGTGACATAAGTTATAGATTCCGATTCTTCACTTTAGGTTTACTGTATCCCTTGGACCTTCGTATTGACGATGAAATACAGAAATTGCATCGGAATTAAATACAAAAGGCACAATGCCGACTTAAGTACAAGATGACTGACTCTTCTTACTGACTATGATTTGAATCACTCCTGTGACACTAGTTGTAGATTCCGATGCTTCACTTCATGTTTACTGTATCCCTCTGACCTTCTTCTTAACGATGAAACACAGAAATTGCATCGGAATTAAATACAAAAGGCACAATGCCGACTTAAGTACAAGAAGACTGACTCTTCTTACTGACTATGATTTAAACCATTTCTGTGACACTAGTTATAGATTCCGATGCTTTACTTCAGGTTATTGTATCGCTTAGACCTTCTTATTGACGATGAAACACAGAAATTGCATCGGAATTTAATACAAAAGGCACAATGCCGACTTAAGTACAAGAAGACTGACTCTTCTTACTGACTAAGATTTGAACCATTCCATTGACACTAGTTGTAGATTCAGATTCTTCACTTCAGGTTAACTGTATTCCTCTGACCTTCATATTAACGATGAAACACAGAAACTGCATCGGAATTAAATACAAAAGGCACAATGCCAACTTAAGTATAAGAAGACTGACTCTTCTTACTGACTATGATTTGAACCATTCCTGTGACACTAGTTATAGATTCCGATGCTTCACTTCAGGTTTACTGTATCCCTTAGACCTATTTATTGGCGATGAAATACAGAAATTGCATCGGAATCAAATACAAAAGGTACAATTCCGACTTAAGTACAAGAAGACTGACTCTTCTTACTGACTATGATTTGAACCATTCCTGTGATACTAGTTATAGATTCCGATGCTTCACTTCAGGTTTATTGTATCCCTCTGACCTTCTCATTAACGATGAAACACAGAAATTGCATCGGAATTAAATATAAAAGGCACAATGCCGACTTAAGTACAAGGAGACTGACTCTTCTTACTGACTATGATTTGAACCATTCCTGTGACACTAGTTGTAGATTCAGATGCTTCACTTCAGGTTTACTGTATTCCTCCGACCTTCTTATTAACGATGAAACACAGAAATTGCATCGGAATTAAATACAAAAGGCACAATGCCGACTTAAGTACAAGAAGACTGACTCTTCTTACTGACTATGTTTTGAACCATTCCTGTGACACTAGTTATAGATTCCGATGCTTCACTTCAGGTTTACTGTATCCCTTAGACATAATTATTGACGTTGAAACACAGAAATTGCATCGGAATTAAATACAAAAGTCACAATTCCGACTTAAGTACAAGATGACTGACTCTTCTTACTGACTATGATTTGAACCATTCCTGTGACACTAGTTGTAGATTCCGATGCTTCACTTCAGGTTTACTGTATCCCTCTGACCTTCTCATTAACGATGAAACACAGAAATCGCATCGGAATTCAATACAAAAGGCACAATGCCGACTTAAGTACAAGAAGACTGACTCTTCTTACTGACTATGATTAGAACCATTCCTGTGACATTAGTTACAGATTCCGATTCTTCACTTTAGGTTTACTGTATCCCTTGGACCTTCGTATTGACGATGAAATACAGAAATTGCATCGGAATTAAATACAAAAGGCACAATGCCGACTTAAGTACAAGAAGACTGACTCTTCTTACTGACTATGATTTGAATCACTCCTGTGACACTAGTTGTAGATTCCGATGCTTCACTTCATGTTTACTATATCCCTCTGACCTTCTTCTTAACGATGAAACACAGAAATTGCTTCGGAATTAAATACAAAAGGCACAATGCCGTCTTAAGTACAAGAAGACTGACTCTTCTTACTGACTATGTTTTGAACCATTTCTGTGACACTAGTTATAGCTTCCGATGCTTTACTTCAGGTTACTGTATCCCTTAGACCTTCTTATTGACGATGAAACACAAAAAATTGCATCGGAATTAAATACAAAAGGCACAATGCCGACTTAAGTACAAGAAGACTGACTCTTCTTACTGACTATGATTTGAACCATTCCATTGACACTAGTTGCAGATTCAGATTCTTCGCTTCAGGTTAACTGTATTCCTCTGACCTTCATATTAACGATGAAACACAGAAATTGCTTCGGAATTAAATACAAAAGGCACAATGCCGACTTAAGTGTAAGAAGACTGACTCTTCTTACTGACTATGATTTGAACCATTCCTGTGACACTAGTTATAGATTCCGATGTTTCCCTTCAGGTTTACTGTATCCCTTAGACCTAATTATTGGCGATGAAACACAGAAATTGCATCGGAATCAAAAACAAAAGGCACAATTCCGACTTAAGTACAAGAAGCCTGACTCTTCTTACTGACTATGATTTGAACCATTCCTGTGACACTAGTTGTAGATTCCGATGCTTCACTTCAGGTTTATTGTGTCCCTCTGACCTTCTCATTAGCGATGAAACACAGAAATTGCATCGGAATTAAATATAAAAGGCACAATGGCGACTTAAGTACAAGGAGACTGACTCTTCTTACTGACTATGATTTGAACCATTCCTGTGACATTAGGTATAGATTCCGATTCTTCGCTTTAGGTTTACTGTATCACTTGGACCTTCGTACTGACGATGAAATACAGAAATTGCATCGGAATTAAATACAAAAGGCACAATGCCGACTTAAGTACAAGAAGACTGACTCTTCTTACTGACTATGATTTTATCCATTCCTGTGACACTAGTTGTAGATTCCGATGCTTCACTTCAGGTTTACTGTATCCCTCTGCCCTTCTTATTGTCGATGAAACATAGATATTGCAACGGAATTAAATACAAAAGGCACAATGCCGACTTAAGCACAAGAAGACTGACTCTTCTTACTGACTATGATTTTATCCAATCCTGTGACACTAGTTGTAGATTCCGATGCTTCACTTCAGGTTTACTGTATCCCTCTGCCCTTCTTATTTACGATGAAACACAGAAATTGCATCGGAAAAAAATACAAATGGCACGATGCCGACTTAAGTACAAGAAGACTGACTCTTCCTACTGTCAATGCTTTGAACTATTCCTGTGACACTAGTTATATTTTCCGATGCTTCATTTCAGGTTTACTGTATCCCTCTGACCTTCTTATTAACGAAGAAACACAGAAATTGCATCGGAATTAAATACAAAAGGCACAATGCCCACTTAAGTACAAGAAGACTGACTCTTCTTACAGACTATGTTTTGAACCATTCCTGTGACATTAGTTATAGATTCCGATTCTTCACTTCACGTTTACTGTATCCCTTGGACCTTCGTATTGACGATGAAACACCGAAATTGCATCGGAATGAAATACAAAAGGCACAATGCCCTCTTAAGTACAAGAAAACTGACTCTGCTTACTGACTATGATTTGAACCACTCCTGTGACACTAGTTGTAGATTCCGATGCTTCACTTCATGTTTACTGTATCCCTCTGACCTTCTTCTTAACGAGGAAACACAGAAATTGCATCGGAATTAAATACAAAAGGCACAATGCCGACTTAAGTACAAGAAGACTGACTCTTCTTTCTGACTATGTTTTGAACCATTTCTGTGACACTAGTTATAGCTTCCGATGCTTTACTTCAGGTTAATGTATCCCTTAGACCTTCTTATTGACGATGAAACACAGAAATTGCATCGGAATTAAATACAAAAGGCACAATGCCGACTTAAGTACAAGAAGACTGACTCTTCCTACTGACTATGATTTGAACCATTCCATTGACACTAGTTGTAGATTCAGATTCTTCGCTTCAGGTTAACTGTATTCCTCTGACCTTCATATTAACGATGAAACACAGAAATTGCTTCGGAATTAAAAACAAAAGGCACAATGCCGACTTAAGTGTAAGAAGACTGACCCTTCTTACTGACTATGATTTGAACCATTCCTGTGACACTAGTTATAGATTCCGATGCTTCACTTCAGGTTTACTGTATCCCTTAGACCTAATTATTGGCGATGAAACACAGAACTTGCATCGGAATCAAATACAAAAGGCACAATTCCGACTTAAGTACAAGAAGACTGACTCTTCTTACTGACTATGATTTGAACCATTCCTGTGACACTAGTTGTAGATTCCGATGCTTCACTTCAGGTTTATTGTATCCCTCTGACCCTCTCATTAGCGATGAAACACAGAAATTGCATCGGAATTAAATATAAAAGGCACAATGCCGACTTAAGTACAAGGAGACTGACTCTTCTTACTGACTATGATTTGAACCATTCCTGTGACACTAGTTGTAGATTCAGATGCTTCACTTCAGGTTTACTGTATTCCTCCGACCTTCTTATTAACGATGAAACACAGAAATTGCATCGGAATTAAATACAAAAGGCACAATGCCGACTTAAGTACAAGAAGACTGACTCTTCTTACTGACTATGTTTTGAACCATTCCTGTGACACTAGTTATAGATTCCGATGCTTCACTTCAGGTTTACTGTATCCCTTAGACATAATTATTGACGATGAAACACAGAAATTGCATCGGAATTAAATAAAAAAGTCACAATTCCGACTTAAGTACAAGATGACTGACTCTTCTTACTGACTATGATTTGAACCATTCCTGTGACACTAGTTGTAGATTCCGATGCTTCACTTCAGGTTTACTGTATCCCTCTGACCTTCTCATTAACGATGAAACACAGAAATCGCATCGGAATTCAATACAAAAGGCACAATGCCGACTTAAGTACAAGAAGACTGACTCTTCTTACTGACTATGATTAGAACCATTCCTGTGACGTTAGTTACAGATTCCGATTCTTCACTTTAGGTTTACTGTATCCCTTGGACCTTCGTATTGACGATGAAATACAGAAATTGCATCGGAATTAAATACAAAAGGCACAATGCCGACTTAAGTACAAGAAGACTGACTCTTCTTACTGACTATGATTTGAATCACTCCTGTGACACTAGTTGTAGATTCCAATGCTTCACTTCATGTTTACTATATCCCTCTGACCTTCTTCTTAACGATGAAACACAGAAATTGCATCGGAATTAAATACAAAAGGCACAATGCCGACTTAAGTACAAGAAGACTGACTCTTCTTACTGACTATGTTTTGAACCATTTCTATGACACTAGTTATAGCTTCCGATGCATTACTTCAGGTTACTGTATCCCTTAGACCTTCTTATTGACGATGAAACACAGAATTTGCATCGGAATTAAATACAAAAGGCACAATGCCGACTTAAGTACAAGAAGACTGACTCTTCTTACTGACTATGATTTGAACCATTCCATTGACACTAGTTGCAGATTCAGATTCTTCGCTTCAGGTTAACTGTATTCCTCTGACCTTCATATTAACGATGAAACACAGAAATTGCTTCGGAATTAAATACAAAAGGCACAATGCCGACTTAAGTGTAAGAAGACTGACTCTTCTTACTGACTATGATTTGAACCATTCCTGTGACACTAGTTATAGATTCCGATGCTTCACTTCAGGTTTACTGTATCCCTTAGATCTAATTATTGGCGATGAAACACAGAAATTGCATCGGAATCAAATACAAAAGGCACAATTCCGACTTAAGTACAAGAAGACTGACTCTTCTTACTGACTATGATTTGAACCATTCCTGTGACACTAGTTGTAGATTCCGATGCTTCACTTCAGGTTTATTGTATCCCTCTGACCTTCTCATTAGCGATGAAACACAGAAATTGCATCGGAATTAAATATAAAAGGCACAATGCCGACTTAAGTACAAGGAGACTGACTCTTCTTACTGACTATGATTTGAACCATTCCTGTGACATTAGGTATAGATTCCGATTCTTCGCTTTAGGTTTACTGTATCCCTTGGACCTTCGTACTGACGATGAAATACAGAAATTGCATCGGAATTAAATACAAAAGGCACAATGCCGACTTAAGTACAAGAAGACTGACTCTTCTTACTGACTATGATTTTATCCATTCCTGTGACACTAGTTGTAGATTCCGATGCTTCACTTCAGGTTTACTGTATCCCTCTGCCCTTCTTATTGTCGATGAAACATAGATATTGCAACGGAATTAAATACAAAAGGCACAATGCCGACTTAAGTACAAGAAGACTGACTCTTCTTACTGACTATGATTTTATCCATTCCTGTGACACTAGTTGTAGATTCCGATGCTTCACTTCAGGTTTACTGTATCCCTCTGCCCTTCTTATTTACGATGAAACACAGAAATTGCATCGGAATAAAATACAAATGGCACGATGCCGACTTAAGTACAAGAAGACTGACTCTTCCTACTGTCAATGCTTTGAACTATTCCTGTGACACTAGTTATATTTTCCGATGCTTCATTTCAGGTTTACTGTATCCCTCTGACCTTCTTATTAACGAAGAAACACAGAAATTGCATCGGAATTAAATACAAAAGGCACAATGCCCACTTAAGTACAAGAAGACTGACTCTTCTTACAGACTATGTTTTGAACCATTCCTGTGACATTAGTTATAGATTCCGATTCTTCACTTCACGTTTACTGTATCCCTTGGACCTTCGTATTGACGATGAAACACCGAAATTGCATCGGAATGAAATACAAAAGGCACAATGCCCTCTTAAGTACAAGAAGACTGACTCTGCTTACTGACTATGATTTGAACCACTCCTGTGACACTAGTTGTAGATTCCGATGCTTCACTTCCGGTTTACTGTATCCCTCTGACCTTCTTATTAACGATGAAACACAGAAATTCCATCGGAATTAAATACAAAAGGCACAATGCCGACTTAAGTACAAGAAGACTGACTCTTCTTACTGACTAAGTTTTTATCCATTCCTGTGACACTAGTTATAGATTCCGATGCTTCACTTCAGGTTACTGTATCCCTTACACCTTCTTATTGACGATGAAACACAGAAATTGAATCGGAATTAAATACAAAAGGCACAATGCCGACGTAAGTACAAGAAGACTGACTCTTCTTACTGACTATGATTTGAACCATTCCTGTGACACTAGTTATGGATTCCGATGCTTCACTTCAGGTTTACTGTATCCATCTGACCTTCTTATTGACGATGAAACACAGAAATTGCATCGGAACTAAATACAAAAGGCACAATGCCGACTTAAGTAGATGAAAACTGACTCTTCTTACTGACTATATCTTGACCATTCCTGTGACACTAGTTATAGATTCCGATGCTTCATTTCAGGTTTACTGTATCCCTCTGACCTTCTTATTAACGAAGGAACACAGAAATTGCAACGGAATTAAATACAAAGGGCACAATACCGACTTAAGTTCAAGAAGACTTCAGGTTTACTGTATCCCTTAGACCTTCTTATTGACGATGAAACACAGAAATTGCATCGGAATTAAATACAAAAGGCACAATGCCGACTGAAGTACAAGAAGACTGACTCTTCTTACTGACTAAGATTTGAACCATTCCTGTGACACTAGTTGAAGATTAAGATGCTTCACTTCAGGTTTACTGTATCCCTCTGACCTTCTTATCATCGATTAAACACAGAAATTGCATCGGAATTAAATACAAAAGGCACAATGTCGACTTAAGTACAAAAAGTCTGACTCTTCTTACTGATTATGTTTTGAACCATTCCTGTGACACTAGTTATAGATTCCGATGCTTCACTTCAGGTTTACTGTATCCCTTAGACCTACTTATTGACGATGAAGCACGGAAATTGCATCGGAATTAAATACAAAAGGCACAATGCCGACTTAAGTACAAGAAGACTGACTCTTCTTACTGACAATGATTTGAACCATTCCTGTGACACTAGTTGTGGATTCCGATGCTTCACTTCAGGTTTACTGTATCCCCCTGACCATCTTATTAACGACGAAACTTAGAAATTGCATTGGAATTATATACAAAAGGCACAATGCCGACTTAAGTACAAGAAGACTGACTCTTCTTACTGACTATGATTTGAACCATTCCTGTGACATTAGTTATAGATGCCGATTCTTCACTTTAGGTATACTGTATCCCTTGGACCTTCGTATTGACGATGAAATACAGAAATTGCATCGGAATTAAATACAAAAGGCACAATGCCGACTTAAGTACAAGATGACTGACTCTTCTTACTGACTATGATTTGAACCATACCTGTGACACTAGTTGTAGATTCCGATTCTTCACTTCAGGTTTACTGTAACCCTTTGACCTTCTGATTAACGATGAAACACAGTAATGGCATCGGAATTAAATACAAAAGACACAATGCCGACTTAATTACAAGAAGACTGACTTTTCTTACTGACTATGTTTTGAACCATTCCTGTAACACTAGTTATAGCTTCCGATTTTTCACTGCAGGTTTACTGTATCCCTTAGACCTTCTTATTGACGATGAAACACAGAAATTGCATCGGAATTAAATACAAAAGGCACAATGCCGACTTAAGTACAAGAAGACGGATTTTTCTTACTGACTATGATTTGAACCATTCCTGTGACACTTGTTATGGATTCCGATGCTTCACTTCAGGTTTACTGTACCCCTTGGACCTTCTTATTGACGATGAAACACAGAAATTGCATCGGAATTAAATACAAAAGGCTCAATGCCGACTTAAGTACAAGAAGACTGACTCTTCTTACTGAACATATCTTGATCCATTCCTGTGACACTAGTTATAGATTCCGATGCTTCACATCAGGTTTTCTGTATCCCTTATACCATCTTATTGTCGATGAAACACAGAAATTGCATCGGAATTAAATACAAAAGTCACAATGCTGCTTTAAGTACAAGAAGACTGACTCTTCTTACTGACTATGATTTGAAACATTCCTGTGACACTAGTTATAGATTCCGATGCTTCATTTCAGGTTTACTGTATCCCTCTGACCTTCTTATTAACGAAGAAACACAGAAATTGCAACGGAATTAAATACAAAGGGCACAATCCCGTCTTAAGTTCAAGAAGACATCAGGTTAACTGTATCCCTTAGACCTTCTTATTGACGATGAAACAGAGAAATTGCATCGGAATTAAATACAAAAGGCACAATGCCGACTTAAGTACAAGAAGACTGACTCTTCTTACTGACTAAGATTTGAACCATTCCTGTGACACTAGTTGTAGATTAAGATGCTTCACTTCAGGATTACTGTATCCCTCTGACCTTCTTATTATCGATTAAACACAGAAATTGCATCGGAATTAAATACAAAAGGCACAATGTCGACTTAAGTACAAGAAGACTGACTCTTCTTACTGACTATGATTTGAACCACTCCTGTGACATTAGTTATAGATGCCGATTCTTCACTTTAGGTTTACTGTATCCCTTGGACCTTCGTATTGACGATGAAATACAGAAATTGCATCGGAATTAAATACAAAAGGCACAATGCCGACTTAAGTACAAGATGACTGACTCTTCTTACTGACTATGATTTGAACCATTCCTGTGACACTAGTTGTAGATTCCGATTCTTCCCTTCAGGTTTACTGTAACCCTTTGACCTTCTGATTAACGATGAAACACAGTAATGGCATCGGAGTTAAATACAAAAGACACAATGCCGACTTAATTACAAGAAGACTGACTTCTCTTACTGACTATGTTTTGAACCATTCCTGTAACACTAGTTATAGCTTCAGATGCTTCATTTCATGTTTACTGTATCCCTTAGACCTTCTTATTGACGATGAAACACAGAAACTGCATCGGAATTAAATACAGAAGGCACAATGCCGACTTAAGTACAAGAAGACTGACTTTTCTTACTGACTATGATTTGAACCATTCCTGTGACACTTGTTATGGATTCCGATGCTTCACTTCAGGTTTACTGTATCCCTTGGACCTTGTTATTGACGATGAAACACAGAAATTGCATCGGAATTAAATACAAAAGGCACAATGCCGACTTAAGTACAAGAAGACTGACTCTTCTTACTGACCATATCTTGATCCATTCCTGTGGCACTAGTTTTAGATTCCGATGCTTCACATCAGGTTTTCTGTATCCCTTATACCATCTTATTGTCGATGAAACACAGAAATTGCATCGGAATTATATACAAAAGTCTCAATGCTGCTTTAAGTACAAGAAGACTGACTCTTCTTACTGACTATGATTTGAATCATTCCTGTGACACTAGTTGTAGATTCCGATGCTTCACTTCAGGTTTTCTGTATCCCTCTGACCTTCTTATTTACGATGAAGCACAGAAATTGCATCGGAATAAAATACAAATGGCACAATGCCGACTTAAGTACAAGAAGACTGACTCTTCTTACTGACTTTGTTTTGAACCATTCCTGTGACACTAGATATAGATTCCGATGCTTCAATTCAGGATTACTGTATCCCTCTGACCTTCTTATTGACGATGAACACAGAAATTGCATCGGAATTAAATACAAAAGGCACAATGTCGAATAAGTACAAGAAGACTGAAACTTCGGACTGAATATGTTTGAAACATTCCTGTGACACTAGTTATAGATTCCGATGTTTGACTTCAGGTGTAGTGTATCCCTTGGACCTTCTTATTGACGATGAAACATAGAAATTGCATCAGAATTAAATAGAAAAGTCAAAATGCCGACTTAAATACAAGAAGACTGTCTCTTCCTACTGTCTATGTTTTGAACCATTCCTGTGACACTAGTTATAGATTACGATGCTTCATTTCAGGCTTAATGAATCCCTTGGACCTTCTTATCGACGATGAAACACAGATAGTGCATCGAAATAAAATACAAAAGGCACAATGCCAACTTATGTACAAGAAGACTGACTCTTCTTACTGACTATGTATTGAACCATTCCTGTGACACTAGTTATGGATTCCGATGCTTCACTTCAGGTTTACTGTATCCCTTGGACCTTCTCATTGACGATGAAACACAGAAATTGCATCGGAATTAAATACAAAAGGCAGAATGCCAACTTAAGTACAAGATGACTGACTCTTCTTACTGACTATATTTTGATCCATTCCTGTGACACTAGTTATAGATTCCGATGCTTCACTTCAGGTTTACTGTATCCCTTAGACCTTCTTATTGACGATGAAACACAGAAATTGCATCGGAACTAAATACAAAAGGCACAATGCAGCCTTAAGTAGAAGAAAACTGACTCTTCTTACTGACTATGATTTGAACCATTCCTGTGACACTAGTTATAGATTCCGATGCTTCACTTCAGGTTTACTGTATCCCTCTGACCTTCTTACTAACGATGAAACACAGAAATTGCATCGGAAACAAATACAAAAGGCACAATGCCGACTTAAGTACAAGAAGACTGACTCTTCCTACTGTCTATGTTTTGAACCATTCCTGTGACACTAGTTATAGATTCCGATGCTTCATTTCGGGCTTAATGAATCCCTTGGACCTTCTTATTGACGATGAAACACCGATAGTGCATCGGAATTAAATACAAAAGGCACAATGCCGACTTAAGTACAAGAAGACTGACTCTTCCTACTGTCTATGTTTTGAACTATTCCTGTGACACTAGTTATAGATTCCGATGCTTCATTTCAGGTTTACTGTATCCCTCTGACCTTCTTATTAACGAAGAAACACAGAAATTGCATCGGAATTAAATACAAAAGGCACAATGCCGACTTAAGTACAAGAAGACTGACTCCTCTTACTGACTATGTTTTGAACCATTCCTGTGACATTAGTTACAGATTCCAATTCTTCACTTTAGGTTTACTGTATCCCTTGGACCTTCGTATTGACGATGAAATACAGAAATTGCATCGGAATTAAATACAAAAGGCACAATGCCGACTTAAGTACAAGAAGACTGACTCTTCTTACAGACTATGCTTGAACCATTCCTGTGACATTAGTTATAGATTCCGATTCTTCACTTCAGGTTTACTGTATCCCTTGGACCTTCGTATTGACGATGAAACACCGAAATTGCATCGGAATGAAATACAAAAGGCACAATGCCCTCTTAAGTACAAGAAGACTGACTATGCTTACTGACTATGATTTGAACCACTCCTGTGACACTAGTTGTAGATTCCGATGCTTCACTTCCGGTTTACTGTATCCCTCTGACCTTCGTATTAACGATGAAAAACAGAAATTCCATCGGAATTAAATACAAAAGGCACAATGCCGACTTAAGTACAAGAAGACTGACTCTTCTTACTGACTATGTTTTTAACCATTCCTGTGACACTAGTTATAGATTCCGATGCTTCATTTCAGGTTTACTGTATCCCTCTAACCTTCTTATTAACGAAGAAACACAGAAATTGCAACGGAATTAAATACAAAAGGCACAATCCCGACTTAAGTTCAAGAAGACTTCAGGTTTACTGTATCCCTTAGACCTTCTTATTGACGATGAAACACAGAAATTGCATCGGAATTAAATACAAAAGGCACAATGCCGACTTAAGTACAAGAAGACTGACTCTTCTTACTGACTAAGATTTGAAGCATTCCTGTGGCACTAGTTGTAGATTAAGATGCTTCACTTCAGGTTTACTGTATCCCTCTGACCTTCTTATTAACGATGAAACACAGAAATTCCATCGGAATTAAATACAAAAGGAACAATGCCGACTTAAGTACAAGAAGACTGACTCTTCTTACTGACTATGTTTTTAACCATTCCTGTGACACTAGTTATAGATTCCGATGCTTCACTTCAGGTAACTGTATCCCTTACACCTTCTTATTGACGATGAAACACAGAAATTGAATCGAAATTAAATACAAAGGCACAATGCCCTCTTAAGTACCAGAAGACTGACTCTGCTTACTGACTATGATTTGAACCACTCTTGTGACACTAGTTGTAGATTCCGATGCTTCACTTCCGGTTTACTGTATCCCTCTGACCTTCGTATTAACGATGAAACACAGAAATTCCATCGGAATTAAATACAAAAGGCACAATGCCGACTTAAGTACAAGAAGACTGACTCTTCTTACTGACTATGATTTGAATCATTCCTGTGACACTAGTTATAGATTCCGATGCTTCATTTCAGGTTTACTGTATCCCTCTGACCTTCTTATTAACGATGAAACACAGAAATTCCATCGGATTTAAATACAAAAGGCACAATGCCGACTTAAGTACAAGAAGACTGACTCTTCTTACTGACTATGTTTTTAACCATTCCTGTGACACTAGTTATAGATTCCGATGCTTCACTTCAGGTTAATGTATCCCTTACACCTTATTATTGACGATGAAACACAGAAATTGAATCGAAATTAAATACAAAAGGCACAATGCCGACGTAAGTACAGGAAGACTGACTCTTCTTACTGACTATGATTTGAACCATTCCTGTGACACTAGTTATGGATTCCGATGCTTCACTTCAGGTTTACTGTATCCCTCTGACTTTCTTATTGACGATGAAACACAGAAATTGCATCGGAACTAAATACAAAAGGCACAATGCCGACTTAAGTACAAGAAAACTGACTCTTCTTACTGACTATATCTTGATCCATTCCTGTGACACTAGTTATAGATTCCGATGCTTC
Organism: Schistocerca piceifrons; assembly: GCF_021461385.2. Classification (NCBI taxonomy): domain Eukaryota; kingdom Metazoa; phylum Arthropoda; class Insecta; order Orthoptera; family Acrididae; genus Schistocerca; species Schistocerca piceifrons. The sequence continues at coordinate 46,454 of NW_025728146.1, read as the reverse complement.
ATTTCAGGTTTACTGTATCCCTCTGACCTTCTTATTAACGAAGAAACACAGAAATTGCAACGGAATTAAATACAAAGGGCACAATCCCGACTTAAGTTCAAGAAGACTTCAGGTTTACTGTATCCCTTAGACCTTCTTATTGACGATGAAACACAGAAATTGCATCGGAATTAAATACAAAAGGCACAATGCCGACTTAAGTACAAGAAGACTGACTCTTCTTACTGACTAAGATTTGAACCATTCCTGTGACACTAGTTGTAGATTAAGATGCTTCACTTCAGGTTTACTGTATCCCTCTGAGCTTCTTATTATCGATTAAACACAGAAATTGCATCGGAATTAAATACAAAAGGCACAATGTCGACTTAAGTACAAAAAGACTGAACCTTCTTACTGACTATGTTTTTAACCATTCCTGTGACACTAGTTATAGATTCCGATGCTTCACTTCAGGTTTACTGTATCTCTTAGACCTACTTATTGACGATGCAGCACGGAAATTGCATCGGAATTAAATAAAAAAGGCACAATGCCGACTTAAGTACAAGAAGACTGACTCTTCTTACTGACTATGATTTGAAAAATTCCTGTGACATTAGTTATAGATGCTGATTCTTCACTTTAGGTTTACTGTATCCCTTGGACCTTCGTATTGACGATGAAATACAGAAATTGCATCGGAATTAAATACAAAAGGCACAATGCCGACTTAAGTACAAAAAGACTGACTCTTCTTACTGACTATGTTTTTAACCATTCCTGTGACACTAGTTGTAGATTCCGATGCTTCACTTCAGGTTTACTGTATCCCCCTGACCTTCTTATTAACGACGAAACACAGAAATTGCATTGGAATTATACACAAAAGGCACAATGCCGACTTAAGTACAAGAAGACTGACTCTTCTTACTGACTATGATTTGAACCACTCCTGTGACATTAGTTATAGATGCCGATTCTTCACTTTAGGTTTACTGTATCCCTTGGACCTTCGTATTGACGATGAAATACAGAAATTGCATCGGAATTAAATACAAAAGGCACAATGCCGACTTAAGTACAAGATGACTGACTCTTCTTACTGACTATGATTTGAACCATTCCTGTGACACTAGTTGTAGATTCCGATTCTTCCCTTCAGGTTTACTGTAACCCTTTGACCTTCTGATTAACGATGAAACACAGTAATGGCATCGGAATTAAATACAAAAGACACAATGCCGACTTAATTACAAGAAGACTGACTTCTCTTACTGACTATGTTTTGAACCATTCCTGTAACACTAGTTATAGCTTCCGATGCTTCACTTCAGGTTTACTGTATCCCTTAGACCTTCTTATTGACGATGAAACACAGAAATTGCATCGGAATTAAATACAAAAGGCACAATGCCGACTTAAGTACAAGAAGACTGACGTTTCTTACTGACTATGATTTGAACCATTCCTGTGACACTTGTTATGGATTCCGATGCTTCACTTCAGGTTTACTGTATCCCTTGGACCTTCTTATTGACGATGAAACACAGAAATTGCATCGGTATTAAATACAAAAGGCACAATGCCGACTTAAGTACAAGAAGACTGACTCTTCTTACTGACCATATCTTGATCCATTCCTGTGACACTAGTTTTAGATTCCGATGCTTCACATCAGGTTTTCTGTATCCCTTATACCATCTTATTGTCGATGAAACACAGAAATTGCATCGGAATTATATACAAAAGACTCAATGCTGCTTTAAGTACAAGAAGACTGACTCTTCTTACTGACTATGATTTGAAACATTCCTGTGACACTAGTTGTAGATTCCGATGCTTCACTTCAGGTTTTCTGTATCCCTCTGACCTTCTTATTTACGATGAAACACAGAAATTGCATCGGAATAAAATACAAATGGCACAATGCCGACTTAAGTACAAGAAGACTGACTCTTCTTACTGACTTTGTTTTGAACCATTCCTGTGACACTAGACATAGATTCCGATGCTTCACTTCAGGTTTACTGTATCCCTCTGACTTTCTTATTGACGATGAACACAGAGATTGCATCGGAATTAAATACAAAAGGCACAATGTCGACTTAAGTACAAGAAGACTGAAACTTCGGACTGAATATGTTTGAACCATTCCTGTGACACTAGTTATAGATTCCGATGTTTGACTTCAGGTGTAGTGTATCCCTTGGACCTTCTTATTGACGATGAAACATAGAAATTGCATCAGAATTAAATAGAAAAGTCAAAATGCCGACTTAAGTACAAGAAGACTGTCTCTTCCTACTGTCTATGTTTTGAACCATTCCTGTGACACTAGTTATAGATTACGATGCTTCATTTCAGGCTTAATGAATCCCTTGGACCTTCTTATCGACGATGAAACACAGATAGTGCATCGGAATAAAATACAAAAGGCACAATGCCAACTTATGTACAAGAAGACTGACTCTTCTTACTGACTATGTATTGAACCATTCTTGTGACACTAGTTATGGATTCCGATGCTTCACTTCAGGTTTACTGTATCCCTTAGACCTTCTCATTGACGATGAAACACAGAAATTGCATCGGAATTAAATACAAAAGGCAGAATGCCAACTTAAGTACAAGATGACTGACTCTTCTTACTGACTATATTTTGATCCATTCCTGTGACACTAGTTATAGATTCCGATGCTTCACTTCTGGTTTACTGTATCCCTTAGACCTTCTTATTGACGATGAAACACAGAAATTGCATCGGAACTAAATACAAAAGGCACAATGCAGCCTTAAGTAGAAGAAAACTGACTCTTCTTACTGACTATGATTTGAACCATTCCTGTGACACTAGTTGTAGATTCCGATGCTTCACTTCAGGTTTACTGTATCCCTCTGACCTTCTTACTAACGATGAAACACAGAAATTGCATCGGAAATAAATACAAAAGGCACAATGCCGACTTAAGTACAAGAAGACTGACTCTTCCTACTGTCTATGTTTTGAACCATTCCTGTGACACTAGTTATAGATTCCGATGCTTCATTTTGGGCTTAATGAATCCCTTGGACCTTCTAATTGACGATGAAACACCGATAGTGCATCGGAATTAAATACAAAAGGCACAATGCCGACTTAAGTACAAGAAGACTGACTCTTCCTACTGTCTATGTTTTGAATTATTCCTGTGACACTAGTTATAGATTCCGATGCTTCATTTCAGGTTTACTGTATCCCTCTGACCTTCTTATTAACGAAGAAACACAGAAATTGCATCGGAATTAAATTCAAAAGGCACAATGTCGACTTAAGTACAAGAAGACTGACTCTTCTTACAGACTATGCTTGAACCATTCCTGTGACATTAGTTGTAGATTCCGATGCTTCACTTCAGGTTTACTGTATCCCTCAGACCTACTTATTGACGATGAAACACAGAAATTGCATCGGAATTAAATACAAAAGGCACAATGCCGACTTAAGTACAAGAAGACTGACTCTTCTTACAGACTATGCTTGAACCATTCCTGTGACATTAGTTGTAGATTCCGATTCTTCACTTCAGGTTTACTGTATCCCTTGGACCTTCGTATTGACGATGAAACACCGAAATTGCATCGGAATGAAATACAAAAGGCACAATGACCTCTTAAGTACAAGAAGACTGACTCTTCTTACTGACTATGTTTTTAACCATTCCTGTGACACTAGTTATAGATTCCGATGCTTCATTTCAGGTTTACTGTATCCCTCTGACCTTCTTATTAACGAAGAAACACAGAAATTGCAACGGAATTAAATACAAAAGGCACAATCCCGACTTAAGTTCAAGAAGACTTCTGGTTTACTGTATCCCTTAGACCTTCTTATTGACGATGAAACACAGAAATTGCATCGGAATTAAATACAAAAGGCACAATGCCGGCTTAAGTACAAGAAGACTGACTCTTCTTACTGACTAAGATTTGAACCATTCCTGTGACACTAGTTGTAGATTAAGATGCTTCACTTCCGGTTTACTGTATCCCTCTGACCTTCGTATTAACGATGAAACACAGAAATTCCATCGGAATTAAATACAAAAGGCACAATGCCGACTTAAGTACAAGAAGACTGACTCTTCTTACTGACTATGTTTTTAACCATTCCTGTGACACTAGTTATAGATTCCGATGCTTCATTTCAGGTTTACTGTATCCCTCTGACCTTCTTATTAACGATGAAACACAGAAATTCCATCGGAATTAAATACAAAAGGCACAATGCCGACTTAAGTACAAGAAGACTGACTCTTCTTACTGACTATGTTTCTAACCATTCCTGTGACACTACTTATAGATTCCGATGCTTCACTTCAGGTTACTGTATCCCTTACACCTTCTTATTGACGATGAAACACAGAAATAGAATCGAAATTAAATACAAAAGGCACAATGCCGACGTAAGTACAGGAAGACTGTTTCTTCTTACTGACTATGATTTGAACCATTCCTGTGACACTAGTTATAGATTCCGATGCTTCACTTCAGGTTACTGTATCCCTTACACCTTCTTATTGACGATGAAACACAGAAATTGAATCGAAATTAAATACAAAAGGCACAATGCCGACGTAAGTACAGGAAGACTGACTCTTCTTACTTACTATGATTTGAACCATTCCTGTGACACTAGTTTTGGATTCCGATGCTTCACTTCAGGTTTACTGTATCCCTCTGATCTTCTTATTGACGATGAAACACAGAAATTGCATCGGAACTAAATACAAAAGGCACAATGTCGACTTAAGTACAAGAAAACTGACTCTTCTTACTGACTATACCTTGATCCATTCCTGTGACACTAGTTATAGATTCCGATGCTTCATTTCAGGTTTACTGTATCCCTCTGTCCTTCTTATTAACGAAGAAACACAGAAATTGCAACGGAATTAAATACAAAAGGCACAATCCCGACTTAAGTTCAAGAAGACTTGTGGTTTACTGTATCCCTTAGACCTTCTTATTGACGATGAAACACAGAAATTGCATCGGAATTAAATACAAAAGGCACAATGCCGGCTTAAGTACAAGAAGACTGACTCTTCTTACTGACTAAGATTTGAACCATTCCTGTGACACTAGTTGTAGATTAAGATGCTTCACTTCAGGTTTACTGTATCTCTCTGACCTTCGTATTAACGATGAAACACAGAAATTCCATCGCAATTAAATACAAAAGGCACAATGCCGACTTAAGTACAAGAAGACTGACTCTTCTTACTGACTATGTTTTTAACCATTCCTGTGACACTAGTTATAGATTCCGATGCTTCATTTCAGGTTTACTGTATCCCTCTGACCTTCTTATTAACGATGAAACACAGAAATTCCATCGGAATTAAATACAAAAGGCACAATGCCGACTTAAGTACAAGAAGACTAACTCTTCTTACTGACTATGTTTTTAACCATTCCTGTGACACTAGTTATAGATTTCGATGCTTCACTTCAGGTTACTGTATCCCTTACACCTTCTTATTGACGATGAAACACAGAAATTGAATCGAAATTAAATACAAAAGGCACAATGCCCTCTTAAGTACAAGAAGACTGACTCTGCTTACTGACTATGATTTGAACCACTGCTGTGACACTAGTTGTAGATTCCGATGCTTCACTTCCGGTTTACTGTATCCCTCTGACCTTCGTATTAACGATGAAACACAGAAATTCCATCGGAATTAAATACAAAAGGCACAATGCCGACTTAAGTACAAGAAGACTGACTCTTCTTACTGACTATGTTTTTAACCATTCCTGTGACACTAGTTATAGATTCCGATGCTTCATTTCAGGTTTACTGTATCCCTCTGACCTTCTTATTAACGATGAAACACAGAAATTCCATCGGAATTAAATACAAAAGGCACAATGCCGACTTAAGTGCAAGAAGACTGACTCTTCTTACTGACTATGTTTCTAACCATTCCTGTGACACTAGTTATAGATTCCGATGCTTCACTTCAGGTTACTGTATCCCTTACACCTTCTTATTGACGATGAAACACAGAAATAGAATCGAAATTAAATACAAAAGGCACAATGCCGACGTAAGTACAGGAAGACTGACTCTTCTTACTGACTATGATTTGAACCATTCCTGTGACACTAGTTATGGATTCCGATGCTTCACTTCAGGTTTACTGTATCCCTCTGACCTTCTTATTGACGATGAAACACAGAAATTGCATCGGAACTAAATACAAAAGGCACAATGCCGACTTAAGTACAAGAAAACTGACTCTTCTTACTGACTATATCTTGATCCATTCCTGTGACACTAGTTATAGATTCCGATGCTTCATTTCAGGTTTACTGTATCCCTCTGACCTTCTTATTAACGAAGAAACACAGAAATTGCAACGGAATTAAATACAAAGGGCACAATCCCGACTTAAGTTCAAGAAGACTTCAGGTTTACTGTATCCCTTAGACCTTCTTATTGACGATGAAACACAGAAATTGCATCGGAATTAAATACAAAAGGCACAATGCCGACTTAAGTACAAGAAGACTGACTCTTTTTACTGACTAAGATTTGAACCATTCCTGTGACACTAGTTGTAGATTAAGATGCTTCACTTCAGGTTTACTGTATCCCTCTGACCTTCTTATTATCGATTAAACACAGAAATTGCATCGGAATTATATACAAAAGGCACAATGTCGACTTAAGTACAAAAAGACTGACTCTTCTTACTGACTATGTTTTGAACCATTCCTGTGACACTAGTTATAGATTCCGATGCTTCACTTCAGGTTTACTGTATCTCTTAGACCTACTTATTGACGATGAAGCACGGAAATTGCATCGGAATTAAATACAAAAGGCACAATGCCGACTTAAGTACAAGAAGACTGACTCTTCTTACTGACTATGTTTTTAACCATTCCTGTGACACTAGTTATAGATTCCGATGCTTCACTTCAGGTTACTGTATCCCTTTCACCTTCTTATTGACGATGAAACACAGAAATTGAATCGAAATTAAATACAAAAGGCACAATGCCGACGTAAGTACAGGAAGACTGACTCTTCTTACTTACTATGATTTGAACCATTCCTGTGACACTAGTTTTGGATTCCGATGCTTCACTTCAGGTTTACTGTATCCCTCTGACCTTCTGATTGACGATGAAACACAGAAATTGCATCGGAACTAAATACAAAAGGCACAATGTCGACTTAAGTACAAGAAAACTGACTCTTCTTACTGACTATATCTTGATCCATTCCTGTGACACTAGTTATAGATTCCGATGCTTCATTTCAGGTTTACTGTATCCCTCTGTCCTTCTTATTAACGAAGAAACACAGAAATTGCAACAGAATTAAATACAAAGGGCACAATCCCGACTTAAGTTCAAGAAGACTTCAGGTGTACTGTATCCCTTAGACCTTCTTATTGACGATGAAACACAGAAATTACATCGGAATTAAATACAAAAGGCACAATGCCGACTTAAGTACAAGAAGACTGACTCTTCTTACTGACTAAGATTTGAACCATTCCTGTGACACTAGTTGTAGATTAAGATGCTTCACTTCAGGTTTACTGTATCCCTCTGACCTTCTTATTATCGATTAAACACAGAAATTGCATCGGAATTAAATACAAAAGGCACAATGTCGACTTAAGTACAAAAAGACTGACTCTTCTTATTGACTATGTTTTGAACCATTCCTGTGACACTAGTTATAGATTCCGATGCTTCACTTCAGGTTTACTGTATCCCCCTGACCTTCTTATTAACGACGAAACACAGAAATTGCATTCGAATTATACACAAAAGGCACAATGCCGACTTAAGTACAAGAAGACTGACTCTTCTTACTGACTATGATTTGAACCATTCCTGTGACATTAGTTATAGATGCCGATTCTTCACTTTAGGATTACTGTATCCCTTGGACCTTCGTATTGACGATGAAATACAGAAATTGCATCCGAATTAAATACAAAAGGCACAATGCCGACTTAAGTACAAGATGACTGACTCTTCTTACTGACTATGATTTGAACCATTCCTGTGACACTAGTTGTAGATTCAGATTCTTCACTTCAGGTTTACTGTAACCCTTTGACCTTCTGATTAACGATGATACACAGTAATGGCATCGGAATTAAATACAAAAGACACAATGCCGACTTATTTACAAGAAGACTGACTTCTCTTACTGACTATGTTTTGAACCATTCCTGTAACACTAGTTATAGCTTCCGATGCTTCACTTCAGGTTTACTGTATCCCTTAGACCTTCTTATTGACGATGAAACACAGAAATTGCATCGGAATTAAATACAAAAGGCACAAATCCGACTTAAGTACAAGAAGACTGACTCTTCTTACTGACTATGTTTTTAACCATTCCTGTGACACTAGTTATAGATTCCGATGCTTCATTTCAGGTTTACTGTATCCCTCTGACCTTCTTATTAACGAAGAAACACAGAAATTGCAACGGAATTAAATACAAAAGGCACAATCCCGACCTAAGTTCAAGAAGACTTCAGGTTTACTGTATCCCTTAGACCTTCTTATTGACGATGAAACACAGAAATTGCATCGGAATTAAATACAAAAGGACAATGCCGACTTAAGTACAAGAAGACTGACTCTTCTTACTGACTAAGATTTGAACCATTCCTGTGACACTAGTTGTAGATTAAGATGCTTCACTTCAGGTTTACTGTATCCCTCTGACCTTCTTATTAACGATGAAACACAGAAATTCCATCGGAATTCAATACAAAAGGCACAATGCCGACTTAAGTACAAGAAGACTGACTCTTCTTACTGACTATGTTTTTAACCATTCCTGTGACACTAGTTATAGATTCCGATGCTTCACTTCAGGTTACTGTATCCCTTACACCTTCTTATTGACGACGAAACACAGAAATTGAATCAAAATTAAATACAAAAGGCACAATGCCGACGTAAGTACAGGAAGACTGACTCTTCTTACTGACTATGATTTGAACCATTCCTGTGACACTAGTTATGGATTCCGATGCTTCACTTCAGGTTTACTGTATCCCTCTGACCTTCTTATTGACGATGAAACACAGAAATTGCATCGGAACTAAATACAAAAGGCACAATGCCGACTTAAGTACAAGAAAACTGACTCTTCTTACTGACTATATCTTGATCCATTCCTGTGACACTAGTTATAGATTCCGATGCTTCATTTCAGGTTTACTGTATCCCTCTGTCCTTCTTATTAACGAAGAAACACAGAAATTGCAACGGAATTAAATACAAAGGGCACAATCCCGACTTAAGTTCAAGAAGACTTCAGGTTTACTGTATCCCTTAGACCTTCTTATTGACGATGAAACACAGAAATTACATCGTAATTAAATACAAAAGGCACAATGCCGACTTAAGTACAAGAAGACTGACTCTTCTTACTGACTAAGATTTGAACCATTCCTGTGACACTAGTTGTAGATTAAGATGCTTCACTTCAGGTTTACTGTATCCCTCTGACCTTCTTATTATCGATTAAACACAGAAATTGCATCGGAATTAAATACAAAAGGCACAATGTCGACTTAAGTACAAAAAGACTGACTCTTCTTACTGACTATGTTTTGAACCATTCCTGTGACACTAGTTATAGATTCCGATGCTTCACTTCAGGTTTACTGTATCTCTTAGACCTACTTATTGACGATGAAGCACGGAAATTGCATCGGAATTAAATACAAAAGGCACAATGCCGACTTAAGTACAAGAAGACTGACTCTTCTTACTGACTATGATTTGAACCATTCCTGTGACACTAGTTGTAGATTCCGATGCTTCACTTCAGGTTTACTGTATCCCCCTGACCTTCTTATTAACGACGAAACACAGAAATTGCATTGGAATTATACACAAAAGGCACAATGCCGACTTAAGTACAAGAAGACTGACTCTTCTTACTGACTATGATTTGAACCATTCCTGTGACATTAGTTATAGATGCCGATTCTTCACTTTAGGTTTACTGTATCCCTTGGACCTTCGTATTGACGATGAAATACAGAAATTGCATCGGAATTAAATACAAAAGGCACAATGCCGACTTAAGTACATGATGACTGACTCTTCTTACTGACTATGATTTGAACCATTCCTGTGACACTAGTTGTAGATTCAGATTCTTCACTTCAGGTTTTCTGTAACCCTTTGACCTTCTGATTAACGATGATACACAGTAATGGCATCGGAATTAAATACAAAAGACACAATGCCGACTTATTTACAAGAAGACTGACTTCTCTTACTGACTATGTTTCGAACCATTCCTGTAACACTAGTTATAGCTTCCGATGCTTCACTTCAGGTTTACTGTATCCCTTAGACCTTCTTATTGACGATGAAACACAGAAATTGCATCGGAATTAAATACAAAAGGCACAATGCCGACTTAAGTACAAGAAGACTGACTCTTCTTACAGACTATGATTTGAACCATTCCTGTGACACTAGTTGTAGATTCCGATGCTTCACTTCAGGTTTACTGTATCCCTCTGACCTTCTTATTAACGAAGAAACACAGAAATTGCATCGGAATTAAATACAAAAGGCACAATGCCGACTTAAGTACAAGAAGACTGACTCCTCTTACTTACTATGTTTTGAACCATTCCTGTGACATTAGTTATAGATTCCAATTCTTCACTTTAGGTTTACTGAATCCCTTGGACCGTCGTATTGACGATGAAATACAGAAATGGCATCGGAATTAAATACAAAAGGCACAATGCCGACTTAAGTACAAGAAGACTGACTCTTCTTACAGACTATGCTTGAACCATTCCTGTGACATTAGTTATAGATTCCGATTCTTCACTTCAGGTTTACTGTATCCCTTGGACCTTCGTATTGACGATGAAACACCGAAATTGCATCGGAATGAAATACAAAAGGCACAATGCCCTCTTAAGTACAAGAAGACTGACTCTGCTTACTGACTATGATTTGAACCACTCCTGTGACACTAGTTGTAGATTCCGATGCTTCACTTCAGGTTTACTGTATCCCCCTGACCTTCTTATTAACGACGAAACACAGAAATTGCATTGGAATTATACACAAAAGGCACAATGCCGACTTAAGTACAAGAAGACTGACTCTTCTTACTGACTATGATTTGAACCATTCCTGTGACATTAGTTATAGATGCCGATTCTTCACTTTAGGTTTACTGTGTCCCTTGGACGTTCGTATTGACGATGAAATACAGAAATTGCATCGGAATTAAATACAAAAGGCACAATGCCGACTTAAGTACAAGATGACTGACTCTTCTTACTGACTATGATTTGAACCATTCCTGTGACACTAGTTGTAGATTCAGATTCTTCACTTCAGGTTTACTGTAACCCTTTGACCTTCTGATTAACGATGAAACACAGTAATGGCATCGGAATTAAATACAAAAGACACAATGCCGACTTATTTACAAGAAGACTGACTTCTCTTACTGACTATGATTTGAACCATTCCTGTAACACTAGTTATAGCTTCCGATGCTTCACTTCAGGTTTACTGTATCCCTTAGACCTTCTTATTGACGATGAAACACAGAAATTGCATCGGAATTAAATACAAAAGGCACAATGCCGACTTAAGTACAAGAAGACTGACTCTTCTTACAGACTATGCTTGAACCATTCCTGTGACATTAGTTATAGATTCCGATTCTTCACTTCAGGTTTACTGTATCCCTTGGACCTTCGTATTGACGATGAAACACCGAAATTGCATCGGAATGAAATACAAAAGGCACAATGCCCTCTTAAGTACAAGAAGACTGACTCTGCTTACTGACTATGATTTGAACCACTCCTGTGACACTAGTTGTAGATTCCGATGCTTCACTTCCGGTTTACTGTATCCCTCTGCCTTCGTATTAACGATGAAACACAGAAATTCCATCGGAATTAAATACAAAAGGCACAATGTCGACTTAAGTACAAGAAGACTGACTCTTCTTTCTGACTATGTTTTTAACCATTCCTGTGACACTAGTTATAGATTCCGATGCTTCATTTCAGGTTTACTGTATCCCTCTGACCTTCTTATTAACGAAGAAACACAGAAATTGCAACGGAATTAAATACAAAAGGCACAATCCCGACTTAAGTTCAAGAAGACTTCAGGTTTACTGTATCCCTTAGACCTTCTTATTGACGATGAAACACAGAAATTGCATCGGAATTAAATACAAAAGGCACAATGCAGACTTAAGTACAAGAAGACTGACTCTTCTTACTGACTAAGATTTGAACCATTCCTGTGACACTAGTTGTAGATTAAGATGCTTCACTTTAGGTTTACTGTATCCCTTGGACCTTCGTATTGACGATGAAATACAGAAATTGCATCGGAATTAAATACAAAAGGCACAATGCCGACTTAAGTACAAGAAGACTGACTCTTCTTACTGACTATGATTTGAACCATTCCTGTGACACTAGTTGTAGATTCCGATGCTTCACTTCAGGTTTACTGTATCCCTCTGACCTTCTAATTAACGACGAAACACAGAAATTGCATCTGAATTAAATACAAAAGGCACAATGCCCACTTAAGTACAAGAAGACTGACTCCTCTTACTGACTATGTTTTGAACCATTCCTGTGACATTAGTTATAGATTCCAATTCTTCACTTTAGGTTTACTGTATCCCTTGGACCTTCGTATTGACGATGAAATACAGAAATTGCATCGGAATTAAATACAAAAGGCACAATGCCGTCTTAAGTACAGGAAGACTGACTCTTCTTACAGACTACGATTTGAACCATTCCTGTGACACTAGTTGTAGATTCCGATGCTTCACTTCAGGTTTACTGTAACCCTTTGACCTTCTGATTAACGATGAAACACAGTAATTGATCCGAATTAAATACAAAAGGCACAATGCCGACTTAAGTACAAGAAGACTGTCTCTTCTTACTGACTATATCTTGATCCATTCCTGTGACACTAGTTATAGATTCCGATGCTTCACTTCAAGTTTCCTGTATCCCGTAGACCTTCTTATTGTCGATGAAACACAGAAATTGCATCGGAATTAAATACAAAATGCACAATGCCGACTTAAGTACAAGAAGACTGACTCTTCTTACTGACTATGATTTGAACCATTCCTGTGACACTAGTTGTAGATTCCGATGCTTCACTTCAGGTTAACTGTATCCCTCTGACCTTCTTATTAACGACGAAACACAGAAATTGCATCGGAATTTAATACAAAAGGCACAATGAAGACTTAAGTACAAGAAGACTGATTTCTCTTACTGTCTATGATTTGAACCATTCCTGTGACACTAGTTATAGATTCCGATGCTTCACATCAGGTTTTCTGTATCCCTTATACCATCTTATTGTCGATGAAACACACAAATTGCATCGGAATTAAATACAAAAGTCACAATGCTGCTTTAAGTACAAGAAGACTGACTCTTCTTACTGACTATGATTTGAACCATTCCTGTGACACTAGTTGTAGATTCCGATGCTTCACTTCAGGTTTTCTGTATCCCTCTGACCTTCTTATTTACGATCAAACACAGAAATTGCATCGGAATAAAATACAAATGGCACAATGCCGACTTAAGTACAAGAAAACTGACTCTTCTTACTGACTTTGTTTTGAACCATTCCTGTGAAACTGGACATAGATTCCGATGCTTCACTTCAGGTTTACTGTATCCCTCTGACATTCTTATTGACGATGAACACAGAAATTGCATCGGAATTAAATACAAAAGGCACAATGTCGACTTAAGTACAAGAAGACTGAAACTTCGGACTGAATATGTTTTGAACCATTCCTGTGACACTAGTTATAGATTCCGATGTTTGACTTCAGGTGTAGTGTATCCCTTGGACCTTGTTATTGACGATGAAACATAGAAATTGCATCAGAATTAAATAGAAAAGTCAAAATGCCGACTTAAGTACAAGAAGACTGTCTCTTCCTACTGTCTATGATTTGAACCATTCCTGTGACACTAGTTATAGATTACGATGCTTCATTTCAGGCTTAATGAATCCCTTGGACCTTCTTATCGACGATGAAACACAGATAGTGCATCGGAATAAAATACAAAAGGCACAATCTCGACTTATGTACAAGAAGACTGACTCTTCTTACTGACTATGTATTGAACCATTCCTGTGACACTAGTTATGGATTCCGATGCTTCACTTCAGGTTTACTGTATCCCTTGGACCTTCTCATTGACGATGAAACACAGAAATTGCATCGGAATTAAATACAAAAGGCAGAATGCCAACTTAAGTACAAGATGACTGACTCTTCTTACTGACTATATTTTGATCCATTCCTGTGACACTAGTTATAGATTCCGATGCTTCACTTCTGGGTTACTGTATCCCTTAGACTTTATTATTGACGATGAAACACAGAAATTGCATCGGAACTAAATACAAAAGGCACAATGCAGCCTTAAGTACTAGAAAACTGACTCTTCTTACTGACTATGTTTTGCACTATTCCTGTGACACTAGTTATAGATTCCGGCGCTTCATTTCACGTTTACTGTATCCCTCTGACCTTCTTATTAACGAAGAAACACAGAAATTGCATCGGAATTAAATACAAAAGGCACAATGCCGACTTAAGTACAAGAAGACTTCAGGTTTACTGTATCCCTTAGACCTTCTTATTGACGATGAAACACAGAAATTGCATCGGAATTAAATACAAAAGGCACAATGCCGACTTAAGTACAAGAAGACTGACTCTTCTTACTGACTAAGACTTGAACCATTCCCGTGACACTAGTTGTAGATTAAGATGCTTTACTTCAGGTTTACTGTATCCCTCTGACCTTCTTATTAACGATTAAATACAGAAATTGCATCGGAATTAAATACAAAAGGCACAATGTCGACTTAAGTACAAAAAGACTGACTCTTCTTACTGACTATGCTTTGAACCATTCCTGTGACACTAGTTATAGATTCCGATGCTTCACTTCAGGTTTACTGTATCCCTTAGACCAACTTATTGACGAAGAAACACAGAAATTGCATCGTCATTAAATACAAAAGGCACAATGCCGACTTAAGTACAAGAAGACTGACTCTTCTTACTGACTATGATTTGAACCATTCCTGTGACACTAGTTGTAGATTCCGATGCTTCACTTCAGGTTTACTGTATCCCTCTGACCTTCTTATTAACGACGAAACACAGAAATTGCATCTGAATTAAATACAAAAGGCACAATGCCGACTTAAGTACAAGAAGACTGACTCCACTTACTGACTATGTTTTGAACCATTCCTGTGACATTAGTTATAGATTCCAATTCTTCACTTTAGGTTTACTGTATCCCTTGAACCTTCGTATTGACGATGAAATACAGAAATTGCATCGGAATTAAATACAAGAGGCACAATGATGTCTTATGTACAAGAAGACTGACTCTTCTTACAGACTACGATTTGAACCATTCCTGTGACACTAGTTGTAGATTCCGATGCTTCACTTCAGGTTTACTGTAACCCTTTGACCTTCTGATTAACGATGAAACACAGTAATTGATCCGAATTAAATACAAAAGGCACAATGCCGACTTAAGTACAAGAAGACTGTCTCTTCTTACTGACTATATCTTGATCCATTCCTGTGACACTAGTTATAGATTCCGGTGCTTCACTTCAAGTTTACTGTATCCCGTAGACCTTCTTATTGTCGATGAAACACAGAAATTGCATCAGAATTAAATACAAAATGCACAATGCCGACTTAAGTACAAGAAGACTGACTCTTCTTACTGACTATGATTTGAACCATTCCTGTGACACTAGTTGTAGATTCCGATGCTTCACTTCAGGTTTACTGTATCCCTCTGACCTTCTTATTAACGACGAAACACAGAAATTGCATCGGAATTAAATACAAAAGGCACAATGCCGACTTAAGTACAAGAAGACTGATTTCTCTTACTGTCTATGTTTTGAACCATTCCTGTGACACTAGTTATAGATTCCGATGCTTCACTTCAGGTTTACTGTATCCCTTAGACCTTCTTATTGACAATGAAACACAGAAATTGCATCGGAATTAAATACGAAAGGCACAATGCCGACTTAAGTACAAGAAGACTGACTGTTCTTACTGACTATATAATGATCCATTCCTGTGACACTAGTTATAGATTCCGATGCTTCACTTCAGGTTTACTGTATCCCTTAGACCTTCTTATTGTCGATGAAACACAGAAATTGCATCGGAATTAAATACAAAATGCACAATGCCGACTTAAGTACAAGAAGACTGGCTCTTCTTACTGACTATGATTTGAACCATTCCTGTGCCATTAGTTGTAGATTCCGATGCTTCACTTCAGGTTTTCTGTATCCCTCTGACCTTCTTATTTACGATGAAACACAGAAATTGCATCGGAAAAAAATACAAATGGCACAATGCCGACTTAAGTACAAGAAGACTGACTCTTCTTACTGACTTTGTTTTGAACCATTCCTGAGACACTAGTTATAGATTCCGATGCTTCACTTCAGGTTTACTGTATCCCTCTGACCTTCTTATTGACGATGAAACACAGAAATTGCATCTGAATTAAATACAAAAGGCACAATGCCGATTTAAGTACAAGAAGACTGGTTCTTCTCACTGACTATGTTTTGAACCATTCCTGTGAACCTAGTTATAGATTCCGATGCTTCACATCAGGTTTACTGTATCCCTCTGGCATTGTTATTGACGATGAAACACAGAAATTGCATCGGAAATAAATACAAAAGGCACAATGCCGACTTAAGTACATGTAGACTGAATCTTCCTACTGTCTATGTTTTGAACCATTCCTGTGACACTAGTTATAGATTCCAATGCTTCATTTCAGGTTTAATGTATCCCTTGGACCTTCTTATTGACGATGAAACACAGGTAGTGCATCGGAATTAAATAAAAAAGGCACAATGCCGAATTAAGTACAAGAAGACTGACTCTTCTTACTGACTATGTTTTGAACCATTCCTGTGACACTAGTTATAGATTCCGATGCTTCACTTCAGGTTTAGTGTATCGCTTGGACCTACTTATTGACTATGAAACACAGAAATTGCATCGGAAATAAATACAAAGATCACAATGCCGACTTAAGTACATGTAGACTCAATCTTCCTACTGTCTATGATTTGAACCATTCCTGTGACATTAGTTATAGATTTCGATGCTTCATTTCAGGTTTAATGTATCCCTTGGACCTTCTTATTGACGATGAAACACAGATAGTTCATCGGAATTAAATACAAAAGGCACAATGCCGACTTAAGTACAAGAAGAATGACTCTTCTTACTGACTATGATTTGAACCATTCCTGTGACACTACTTATAGATTCCGATGCTTCACTTACGGGTTACTGTAACCCATGGATTTTCTTATTGACGATGAAACACTGAAATTGCATCGGAATTAAATACAAAAGGCACAATTCCGACTTAAGTACAAGAAGGCTGACTCTTCTTATTGACTAGGTTTTGAACCATTCCTGTGACACTAGTTATAGATTTCGATGCTTCATTTCAGGTTTACTGTATCCCTCTGACCTTCTTATTAACGAAGAAACACAGAAATTGCATAGGAATTAAATACAAAAGGCACAATGCCGACTTGAGTACAAGAAGACTTCAGGTTTACTGTATCCCTTAGACCTTCATATTGACGAAGAAACACAGAAATTGCATCGGAATTAAATACAAAAGGCACAATGCCGACTTATTTACAAGAAGACTGACTCTTCCTACTGTCTATGTTTTGAACCATTCCTGTGACACTAGTTATAGATTCCGATGCTTCCCCTCAGGGTTTACTGTATCCCTTGGACCTTCTTATTGACGATGAAACACAGAAATTGCATCGGAATTAAATACAAAAGGCACAATCCCGATTTAAGTACAAGAAGACTGGTTCTTCTCATTGACTATGGTTTGAACCATTCCTGTGACCCTAGTTATAGATTCCGATGCTTCACATCAGGTTTCCTGTATCCCTCTGGCCTTGTTATTATCGATGAAACACAGAAATTGCATCGGAAATAAATACAAAAAGCACAATGCCGACTTAAGTCCACGTAGACTGAATCTTCCTACTGTCTATGCTTTGAACCGTTCCTGTGACACTAGTTATAGATTCCGATCCTTCATTTCAGGCTTAATGAATCCCTTGGACCTTCTTATTGACGATGAAACACAGATAGTGCATCGGAATTAAATACAAAAGGCACAATGCCGAATTAAGTACAAGAAGACTGACTCTTCTTACTGACTATGTATTGAACCATTCCTGTGACACTAGTTATAGATTCCGATGCTTCACTTCAGATTTACTGTATCCCTAGGACCTTCGTATTGACGATGAAACACAGAAATTGCATCGGAACTAAATAAAAAAGGCACAATGCCGACTTAAGTACAAGAAGACTGACTCTTCCAACTGTCAATGCTTTTGAACCATTCCTGTGACACTAGTTATAGATTCCAATTATTCACTTCAGGTTTACTGTATCCCTCTGACCTTGTTTATGACGATGAAACACAGAAATTGCATCGTAATTTAATAGAAAAGGCACAATGCATACTTAAGTACAAAAAGATTGACTCTTCTTACTGTCTATGTTTTGAACCATTCCTGTGACACTAGTTATAGATTCCGATGCTTCACTTCAGGTTTACTGTATCCCTTGGACCTACTTATTGACTATGAATCACAGAAATTGCATCGGCATTAAAT
The DNA here is from genome assembly GCF_021461385.2 of Schistocerca piceifrons. Classification (NCBI taxonomy): domain Eukaryota; kingdom Metazoa; phylum Arthropoda; class Insecta; order Orthoptera; family Acrididae; genus Schistocerca; species Schistocerca piceifrons. The sequence continues at coordinate 27,632 of NW_025728146.1, read as the reverse complement.
ACAGAAGGCGCAATTCCGACTTAAGTACAAGAAGACTGACTGTTCTTACAGACTATGTTTGAACCATTCCTGTGACACTAGTTATTGATTCCGATGCTACACTTCAGGTTTACTGTATCCCTAAAACTTTCTTATTGACTATGAATCAAAGAAATTGCATCGGATCTAAATACTAAAGGCACAATGCCGACTTAAGTACAAGAAGACTGACTCTTCCTACTGTCTATGTTTTGAACCATTCCTGTGACACTAGTTATAGATTCCGATTATTCACTTCAGGATTACTGTATCCCTCTGACCTTCGTTTTGACGATAAAACACAGACATTGCATCGGAATTTAATAGAAAACGCACAATGCCGACATACGTACAAGAAGTCTGACTCTTCTTACTGTCTATGTTTTGAACCATTCCTGTGACACTAGTTATAGATTCCGATGCTTCACTTCTGGTTTACTGTATCCCTTGGACCTTCTTGTTGACTATGAAACACAGAAATTGCATCGGAAATAAATACAAAAGACACAATGCCGACTTAAGTACATGTAGACTGAATCTTCCTACTGTCTACGATTTGAACCACTCCAGTGCCACTAGTTATAGATTTCGACGCTTCACTTCAGGTTTAATGTATCCCTTGGACCTTCTTATTGACGATGAAACACAGATATTTAATCGGAATTAAATGCAAAAGGCACAATGCCGACTTAAGTAGAAGAAGACTGACCCTTCTTACAGACTATGTTTTGAACCATTCCTGTGAAACTAGTTATAGATTCCGATGCTTCACTTCAGGTTTACTGTATCCCTCTGACCTTTTTATTGACGATGAAACACAGAAATTGCATCGGGATTAAATACAAAAGGCACAATGCCGACTTAAGTACAAGAAGACTGAATCTTCGTACTGACTATGTTTTGAACCATTCCTGTGACACTAGTTATAGATGCCGAAGATTCACTTCAGGTTTACCGTATCCCTTGGGCCTTCTTATTGACGATGAAACACAGAAATTGCATCGGAATTAAATTGAAAAGGCCCAATGCCGACTTCAGTACAAGAAGACTGAATCTTCCTACTGTCTACGTTTTGAACCACTCCAGTGCCACTAGTTATAGATTTCGACGCTTCATTTCAGGTTTAATGTATCCCATGGACCTTCTTATTGACGATGAAACATTGAAACTACATCGGAAATAAATACAAAAGGCACAATGCCGACTTAAGTAGAAGAAGACTGACCCTTCTTACAGACTATGTTTTGAACCATTCCTGTGACACTAGTTATAGATTCCGATGCTTCACTTCAGGTTTTCTGTATCCCTCTGACCTTTTTAATGACGATGAAACACAGAAATTGCATCGGGATTAAATACAAAAGGCACAATGCCGACTTAAGTACAAGAAGACTGAATCTTCGTACTGACTATGTTTTGAACCATTCCTGTGACACTAGTTATAGATGCCGAAGATTCACTTCAGGTTTACCGTATCCCTTGGGCCTTCTTATTGACGATGAAACACAGAAATTGCATCGGAATTAAATAGAAAAGGCACAATGCCGACTTAAGTACAAGAAGACTGTCTCTTCTTAACGTCTATGTTTTGAACCATTCCTGTGACACTAGTTATGGATTCCAATGCTTCACTTCAGGTTACTGTATCCCTTGGACCTTCTTATTGACGATGAAGCACAGATATTCCATCGGAATTAAATAGAAAAAGCACAATGCCGTATAAGTTCAAGCAGACTGACCCCTCTTAGTGTCTATGATTTGAACCATTCCTGTGACGCTAGTTACAGATTCCGATGCTTCACTTACGGGTTACTGTAACCCATGGATTTTCTTATTGACGATGAAACACTGAAATTGCATCGGAATTAAATACAAAAGGCACAATGCCGACTTAAGTACAAGAAGGCTGACTCTTCTTACTGACCATGATTTGAACCATTCCTGTGACATTAGTTGTAGATTCCGATGCTTCACTTTAGGTTTCCTGTATCCCTCTGACCTTCTTATTAACGATGAAACACAGAAATTGCATCGGAATTAAATACCAAAGCCACAATGCCGACTTAAGTACAAGAAGACTGATTCTTCTTACTGACTATGTTTTGAACCATTCCTGTGACACTAGTTATAGATTCCGATGCTTCACTTCAGGTTTACTGTATCCCTTGGACCTACTTATTGACTATGAAACACAGAAATTGCATCGGAAATAAATACAAAGATCACAATGCCGACTTAAGTACATGTAGACTCAATCTTCCTACTGTCTATGATTTGAACCATTCCTGTGACACTAGTTATAGATTTCGATGCTTCATTTCAGGTTTAATGTATCCCTTGGACCTTCTTATTGACGATGAAACACAGATAGTTCATCGGAATTAAATACAAAAGGCACAATGCCGACTTAAGTACAAGAAGAATGACTCTTCTTACTGACTATGATTTGAACCATTCCTGTGACACTACTTATAGATTCCGATGTTTCACTTCAGGTTTACTGTATCCCTTGGACCATCGTATTGACGATGAAACACAAACATTGCATCGGAATTAAATACAGAAGGCACAATTCCGACTTAAGTACAAGAAGGCTGACTCTTCTTACTGACTAGGATTTGAACCATTCCTGTGACACTACTTATAGATTCCGATGTTTCACTTCAGGTTTACTGTATCCCTTGGACCTTCTTATTGACGATGAAACACAGAAATTGCATCGGAATTAAATACAAAAGGCACAATCCCGATTTAAGTACAAGAAGACTGGTTCTTCTCATTGACTATGGTTTGAACCATTCCTGTGACCCTAGTTATAGATTCCGATGCTTCACATCAGGTTTCCTGTATCCCTCTGGCCGTGTTATTGACGATGAAACACAGAAATTGCATCGGAAATAAATACAAAAGGCACAATGCCGACTTAAGTCCACGTAGACTGAATCTTCCTACTGTCTATGCTTTGAACCATTCCTGTGACACTAGTTATAGATTCCGATCCTTCATTTCAGGCTTAATGAATCCCTTGGACCTTCTTATTGACGATGAAACACAGATAGTGCATCGGAATTAAATACAAAAGGCACAACGCCGAATTAAGTACAAGAAGACTGACTCTTCTTACTGACTATGTATTGAACCATTCCTGTGACACTAGTTATAGAATCCGATGCTTCACTTCAGATTTACTGTATCCCTAGGACCTTCGTATTGACGATGAAACACAGAAATTGCATCGGAACTAAATACAAAAGGCACAATGCCGACTTAAGTACAAGAAGACTGAATCTTCCTACTGTCAATGCTTTTGAACCATTCCTGTGACACTAGTTATAGATTCCAATTATTCACTTCAGGTTTACTGTATCCCTCTGACCTTCTTTATGACGATGAAACACAGAAATTGCATCGTAATTTAATAGAAAAGGCACAATGCATACTTTTGTACAAAAAGACTGACTCTTCTTACTGTCTATGTTTTGAACCATTCCTGTGACACTAGTTATAGATTCCGATGCTTCACTTCAGGTTTACTGTATCCCTTGGACCTACTTATTGACTATGAATCACAGAAATTGCATCGGAATTAAATACAGAAGGCGCAATTCCGACTTAAGTACAAGAAGACAGACTCTTCTTACTGACAATGTTTTGAACCATTCCTGTGACACTAGTTATAGATTCCGATGCTTCACTTCTGGTTTACTGTATCCCTCTGACCTTCTTCTTAACGATGACACACAGAAATTGCATCGGAAATAAATACAAAAGGCACAATGCCGACATAAGTACAAGAAGACTGACTGTTTTACTGACTATGTTTGAACCATTCCTGTGACACTAGTTATTGATTCCGATGCTACACTTCAGGTTTACTGTATCCCTAAAACCTTCTTATTGACGATAAAACACAGACATTGCATCGGAATTAAAATCAAAAGGCACAATGCCGACTTAAGTACAAGAAGACTGACTCTTCGTACTGACTATGTTTTGAACCATTCCTGTGACATTAGTTATAGATTCCGATGATTCACTTCAGGTTTACTGTATCCCTTGGAGTTTCTTATTGACGATGAAACACAGAAATTGCATCGGAAATAAATAGAAAAGGCACAATGCCGAGTTAAGTACAAGAAGACTGTCTCTTCCTACTGTCTATGTTTTGAACCATTCCTGTGACACTAGTTTTGTATTCCGATGCTTCACTTCAGGTTTACTGTATCCCTTGGACCTTCTTATTGACGATCATACACAGAAATTGCATCGGAATTAAATACAAAAGGCAGAATGCCGACTTACGTACTAGAAGACTGACACTTTTTACTGACTATGATTTGAACCATTCCTGTGTCACTAGTTGTAGATTCCGATGCTTCACTTGAGGTTTACTGTATCCCTCTGACCTTTATATTAACGATGAAACACAGAAATTGCATCGGAAATAAATACAAAAAACACAATGCTGACTTAAGTACAAGAAGAGTGACTCTTCATACCGACTATGTTTTGAACCATTCCTGTGACACTAGTTATAGATTCCGATGTTTCACTTCAGGTTTACTGTATCCCTCTGACCTTTTTATTGACGATGAAACACAGATATTGCATCGGGATTAAATACAAAAGGCACAATGCCGACTTAAGTACGAGAAGACTGATTCTTCGTACTGACTATGTTTTGAACCATTCCTGTGACACTAGTTATAGATGCCGAAGATTCACTTCAGGTTTACCGTATCCCTTGGGCCTTCGTATTGACGATGAAACACAGAAATTGCATCGGAGTTAAATAGAAAATGCACAATGCCGACTTAAGTACAAGAAGACTGTCTCTTCCTAACGTCTATGTTTTGAACCATTCCTGTGACACTAGTTATGGATTCCAATGCTTCACTTCAGGTTACTGTATCCCTTGGACCTTCTTATTGACGATGAAACACAGAAATTGCATCGGAATTAAATACAAAAGGCACAATGCCGACTTAAGTACAAGAGGGCTGACTCTTCTTACTGACCATGATTTGAACCATTCCTGTGACATTAGTTGTAGTTTCCGATGCTTCACTTTAGGTTTCCTGTATCCCTCTGACCTTCTTATTAACGATGAAACACAGAAATTGCATCGGAATTAAATACCAAAGGCACAATGCCGACTTTAGTACAAGAAGACTGATTCTTCTTACTGACTATGTTTTGAACCATTCCTGTGTCACTAGTTATAGATTCCGATGCTTCACTTCAGGTTTACTGTATCCCTCTGACCTTCTTATTGACGATGAAACACAGAAATTGCATCGGAATTAAATACAAATGCACAATGCCGATTTAAGTACAAGAAGACTGACTCTTCCAACTGTCTATGCTTTGAACAATTCCTGTGACATTAGTTATAGATTCCGATGCTTCACTTCAGGTTTACTGTATCCTTTGGACCTTCTTATTGGCGACGTAACACAGATATTGCATCGGAATTAAATACAAAAGGCACAATGCCGACTTAAGTACAAGAAGACTAACTCTTCCTACTGTCTATGTTTTGAACCTTCCTTTGACACTAGTTATAGATTCCGATGCTTCACCTCAAGTTTACTGTATCCCTTGGACCTTCTTATTGACGATGAAACACAGAAATTGCATTGGAATTTAATACAAAAGGCACAATGCCGATTTAAGTACAAGAAGACTGGATTTTCTTACTGACTATGTTTTGAACCATTCCTGTGACCCTAGTTACAGATTCCGATGCTTCACTTCAGGTTTACTATATCCCTCTGACCTTGTTATTGACGATGAAACACATAAACGTCATCGGAAATAAATACAAACGGCACAATGCCGACTTAAGTACATGTAGACTGAATCTTCCTACTGTCTATGTTTGGAACTATTCCTGTGACACTAGTTATAGATTCCGATGTTTCATTTCCGGTTAAATGTATCCCTTGGACCTTCTTATTGACGATGAAACACAGATATTGCATCGGAATTAATTACAAAAGGAACAATGCCGACGTAAGTACAAGAAGACTGACTCTTCTTACTGACTACGTTTTGAACCATTCCTGTGACACTGGTTATAGATTCCGATGCTTCACTTCAGGTTAACTGTATCCCTTGGACCTTCGTATTGACGATGAAACACAGAAACTGCATCGGAATTAAATACAAAAGGCACAATGCCGACATAAGTACCAGAAGACTGACTCTTCTTACTGACTATGTTTTGAACCATTCCTGTGACACTAGTTATAGACTCCGATGTTTCACTTTTTCAGGTTTACTGTATCCCTAGGAACTTCTTATTGACGATGAAACACAGAAATTGCATCGGAACTAAATTCTAGAGGCACAATGCCGACTTAAGTACAAGAAGACTGACTCTTCCTACTGTCTATGTTTGAACCTTTCCTGTGACACTAGTTATAGATTCCGATTATTCACTTCAGGTTTGCTGTATCCCTGTGACCTTCTTTTTGACAATGAAACACAGAAATTGCATCGGAATTTAATAGAAAAGGCACAATGCCGACTTAAGTCCAAGAAGACTGACTCTTCTCACTGTCTATATTTAGAACCATTCCTGTGACACTAGTTATAGATTCCGATGCTTCACTTCAGGTTTACTGAATCCCTCTGACCTTCTTATTGACGATGAAACACAGAAATTGCATCGGAATTAAATACAAAAGGCACAATGCCGACTTAAGTACAAGAAGACTGCTTCTTCTTACTGACCGTTTTGAACCATTCCTGTGACACTAGTTAGAGATTCCGATGCTTCACTTCAGGTTTACTGTATCCTTCTGACCTTCTTATTGACGATGAAACGCAGATATTGCATCGGAATTAAATACATAAGGCACAATGCCGACTTAAGTACAAGAAGCTTGACTCTTCCTTCTGTCTATGGTTTGAACGATTCCTGTGACATTAGTTATAGATTCCGATGCTTCACTTCAGGTTTACTGTATCCCTCTGACCTTCTTATTGACAATGAAACACAGAAATTGCATCGGAATTAAATAGGAAAGGCACAATGCCGACTTAAGTACAAGATGACTGACTCTTCTTACTGTCTATGATTTGAACCATTCCTGTGACGCGAGTTACAGATTCCGATGCTTCACTTCAGGTTTACTGTATCCCTCTGAACTTCTTATTGACGAAGAAACACAGAAATTGCATCGGAATTAAATAGAAAAGGCACAATGCCGACTTAAGTACAAGAAGACTGACTCTTCTTACTGTCTATGTTTTGACCTATTCCTGTGACACTAGTTATAGATTCCGATGCTTCACTTCAGGTTTACTGTATCCCGTGGAAATTCTTATTGACGCTTAAACACAGAAATTGCATCTCAATTAAATAGCAAAGGCACAATGCCGACTTAATTACAAGAAGACTGACTCTTCCTACTGTCTCTGATTTGAACCATTCCTGTGACACTAGTAATAGATTCCGATGCTTCACTTCAGATTTACTGTATCCCTCTGACCTTGTTTTTGACGATGAAACACAGAAATTGCATCGGAATTAAATACAAAAGGCACAATGCCGACTTAAGTACAAGAAGGCTGACTCTTCATACTAACTATGTTTTGAACCATTTTTGTGACACTACTTATAGATTCAGATGATTCACTTCAGGTTTACTGTATCCCTTGAACGTTCTTATTGACGATGAAACACAGATATTGCATCAGAATGAAATACAAAAGGCACAATACCGACTTAAGTATCAGAAGACTCACTCTTTTTACTGACTATGTTTGGAACTATTCCTGTGACACTAGTTATAGATTCCGATGCTTCAATTCAGGTTTACTGTATCCCTCTGACCTTCTTATTGACGATGAAACACAGATATTGCATCGGAGTTAAATACAAAACGCACAACGCCGACTTAAGTACAAGAAGACTGCTTCTTCTTCAAGTCCGTTTTGAACCATTCCTGTGACACTAGTTACAGGTTCCGATGCTTCACTTCAGGTCTACTGTATCCCTCTGACCTTCTTATTGACAATGTAACACAGAAATTGCATCGGAATTAAATAGAAAAGTCACAATGCCGACTTAAGTACAAGAAGACTGACTCCTCCTACTGTCTATGTTTTGAACTATTCCTGTGACACTAGTTATAGATTCCGATGCTTCACTTCAGTTTTACTGTATCCCTTGGACCTTCTTAATGACGCTTAAACACAGAAATTGCATCGGAATTAAATAGGAAAGGCACAATGCCGACTTAAGTACAAGAAGACTGACTCTTCCTAGTGCCTATGTTTTGAACCATTCCTGTGACACTAGTTATAGATTCAGATGCTTCACTTCAGGTTTACTGTATCCCTCTGAACTTGTTTTTTACGATGAAACACAGAAATTGCATCGGAATTAAATACAAAAGGCACAATGCCGACTTAAGTACAAGAAGACTGACTCTTCGTACTGACTATGTTTTGAACCATTCCTGTGACACTAGTTATAGACTCCGATGATTCCCTTCAGGTTTACTGTATACCTTGAACGTTCTTATTGACGATGAAACACAGAAATTGCATCGGAATGAAATACAAAATGCACAATACCGACTTAAGTATCAGAAGACTCACTCTTTTTACTGACTATGTTTGTAACTATTCCTGTGACACTAGTTATAGATTCCGATGCTTCAATTCAGGTTTACTGTATCCCTCTGACCTTCTTATTGGCGATGAAACACAGAAATTGCATCGGAATTTAATACAAAACGCACAATGCCGACTTAAGTAAAAGAAGACTGCTTTTTCTTACTGTCCGTTTTGACCATTCCTGTGACACTAGTTATAGGTTCCGATGCTTCACTTCAGGTTTACTGTATCCCTCCGACCTTCTTATTGACAATGAAACACAGAAATTGCAACGAAATTAAATAGAAAAGGCACAATGCCGACTTAAGTACAAGAAGACTGACTCTTCCTACTGTCTATGTTTTGAACTATTCCTGTGACACTAGTTATAGATTCCGATGCTTCACTTCAGGTTTACTGTATCCCTCTGACCTTCTTATTGACGCTTAAACACAGAAATTGCATCGGAATTAAATAGGAAAGGCACAAAGCCGACTTAATTACAAGAAGACTGACTCTTCTTACTGTCTATGATTTGAACCATTCCTGCGACGCGAGTTACAGATTCCGATGCTTCACTTCAGGTTTACTCTATCCCTCTGACCTTCTTATTGACGAAGAAACGCAGAAATTGCATCGGAATTAAATAGAAAATGCACAATGCCGGATTAAGTACAAGGCGACTGACTCTACCTACTGTCTATGTTTTGAACCATTCCTGTGACACTAGTTATAGATTCAGATGCTTCACTTCAGGTTTACTGTATCCCTCTGACCTTGTTATTGACGATGAAACACAGAAATTGCATCGGAATTAAATACAAAAGGCACAAAGCCGACTTAAGTACAAGAAGACTGACTCTTCCTACTGTCTCTGATTTGAACCATTCCTGTGACACTAGTAATAGATTCCGATGCTTCACTTCAGATTTACTGTATCCCTCTGACCTTGTTTTTGACGATGAAACACAGAAATTGCATCGGAATTAAATACAAAAGGCACAATGCCGACTTAAGTACAAGAAGACTGACTCTTCCTACTGTCTATGATTTGAACCATTCGTGTGACACTAGTTATAGATTCCGATGCTTCACTTCAGGTTTACTGTATCCCTCTGACCTTCTTATTGACGATGAATCACAGAAATTGCATCGGATTTAAATACAAAAGGCACAATGCCGACTTAAGTACAAGAAGACTGACTCTTCGCACTGACTATGTTTTGAACCATTCTTGTGGCACTAGTTATAGATTTTGATGCTTCACCTCATGTTTACTGTATCCCTTGGACCTTCTTATTGACGATGAAACACAGAAATTGCATTGGAATGATATACAAAAGGCACAATGCCGATTTATGTACAAGAAGACTGGCTCTTCCTACTGTCTATATTTTGAACCATTCCTGTGACACTAGTTATAGATTCCGATTATTCACTTCAGGTTTGCTGTATCCCTGTGACCTTCTTTTTGACAATGAAACACAGAAATTGCATCGGAATTTAATAAAAAAGGCACAATGCCGACTTAAGTACAAGAAGACTGACTCTTCTCACTGTCTATATTTAGAACCATTCCTGTGACACTAGTTATAGATTCCGATGCTTCACTTCAGGTTTACTGTATCCCTTGGACCTTCTTATTGACGAGGAAACACAGAAATTGCATCGGTAATAAATACAAAAGGCACAATGCCGACTTAAGTACATGTGGACCGAATCTTCCTACTGTCTATGTTTTGAACCATTCCTGTGACACTAGTTATGGATACCGTTGCTTCATTTCAGGTTTATTGTATCCCTTGGGCCTTCTTATTGACGATGAAACACAGATAGTGCATCAAAATTAAATACAAAATGCACAATGCCGGCTTAAGTACAAGAAGATTGACCCTTCTTACTGTCTATGTTTTGAACCATTCGTGTGCCACTAGTTATACATTCCGATTCATTACTTCAGATTTACTGTATCCCTCTGACCTTCCTATTGACGATGAAACACATGAATTGCATCGGAATTAAATACAAAAGGCAAAATGCCGACTTAAGTACAAGAAGACTGGCTCTTCGTACTGACTATGTTTGGAACCATTCCTGTGACGCGAGTTACAGATTCCGATGCTTCACTTCAGGTTTACTATATCCCTTGGACCTTCTTATTGACTATGAAACACAGAAATTGCATCGGAATTCAATAGAAATGGCACAATGCCGACTTAAGTATCAGAAGACTCACTCTTCTTACTGACTATGTTTGGAACTATTCCTGTGACACTAGTTATAGATTCCGATGCTTCACTTCAGGTTTACTGTATCCCTCTGACCGTCTTATTGACGATGAAACACAGAAATTGCATCGGAATTAAATACAAAAGGCACAATGCTGACCTAAGTACAAGAAGACTGCTTCTTCATACTGACCGTTTTGAACCATTCCTGTGACACTAGTTATAGATTCCGATGCTTCACTTCAGGTTTACTGTATCCTTCTGACCTTCTTATTGACGATGAAACACAGATATTGCATCGGAATTAAATACATAAGGCACAATGGCGACTTAAGTACAAGAAGACTTACTCTTCCTACTGTCTATGGTTTGAACGATTCCTGTGACATTAGTTATTGATTCCGATGCTTCACTTCAGGTTTACTGTATCCCTCTGACCTTCTTATTGACGATGAATCACAGAAATTGCATCGGAATTAATTACAAAAGGCACAATGCCGACTTATGTACAAGAAGACTGGCTCTTCATACTGACTATGTTTTGAACCATTCCTGTGACACTAGTTACAGATTCCGATGATTCACTTCAGTTTTACTGTATCCCTTGAACCTTCTTATTGACGATGAAACACAGAAATTGCATCGGAATTAAATACAAAAGGCACAATACCGACTTAAGTATCAGAAGACTCACTCTTCTTACTGACTATGTGTGGAACTATTCCTGTGACACTAGTTATAGATTCCGATGCTTCACTTCAGGTTTACTGTATCCCTCTGACCTTCTTATTGACAATGAAACACATAAATTACATCGGAATTAAATAGAAAAGGCACAATGCCGACTTAAGTTCAAGAAGTCTGACTCTTCCTACTGTCTATGTTTTGAACTATTCCTGTGACACTAGTTATAGATTCCGATGCTTCACTTAAGGTTTACTGTATCCCTTGGACCTTCTTATTGACGATGAAACACAGAAATTGCATCGGAATTAAATAGGAAAGGCACAATGCCGACTTAAGTACAAGATGACTGACTCTTCTTACTGTCTATGTTTTGAACCATTCCTGTGACGCGAGTTACAGATTCCGATGCTTCACTTCAGGTTTACTGTATCGCTCTGAACTTCTTATTGACGATGAAACACAGAAATTGCATCGAAATTAAATAGAAAAGGCACAATGCCGACTTAAGTACAAGAAGACTGACTCTTCGTACTGACTATGTTTTGAACCATTCCTGTGACAAAGTTATAGATTCCGATGATTCACTTCAGGTTTACTGTATCCCTTGAACGTTCTTATTGACGATGAAACACAGAAATTGCGTCGGAATTTAATAGGAAAGGCACAATGCCGACTTAATTGCAAGAAGACTGACTCTTCCTACTGTCTCTGATTTGAACCATTCCTGGGACACTAGTAATAGAGTCCGATTCTTCACTTCATGTTTACTGTATTCCTCTGACCTTCTTTTTGACGATGAAACACCGAAATTGCATCGGAATTAAATAGAAAAGGCACAATGCCGACTTAAGTACAAGAAGACTGACTCTTCCTATTGTCTATGTTTTGAACCATTCCTGTGACACTAGTTATAGATTCCGATGCTTCACTTCAGGTTTACTGTATCCCTCTGACCTTGTTTTTGACGATTAAACACAGAAATTGTATCGGAATGAAATACAAAAGGCACAATACCGACTTAAGTATCAGAAGACTCACTCTTTTTACTGACTATGTTTGGAACTATTCCTGTGACACTAGTTATAGATTCCGATGCTTCAATTCCGGTTTACTGTATCCCTCCGACCTTCTTATTGGCGATGAAACACAGAAATTACATCGGAATTAAATACAAAACGCACAATGCCGACTTATGTACAAGAAGACTGCTTGTTCTTACTGTCCGTTTTGAACCATTCCTGTGACACTAGTTATAGGTTCCGATGCTTCACTTCAGGTTTACTGTATCCCTCTGACCTTCTTATTGACAATGAAACACAGAAATTGCATCGGAATTAAATAGGAAAGACACAAAGCCGACTTAATTACAAGAAGACTGACTCTTCTTACTGTCTATGATTTGAACCATTCCTGTGACGCGAGTTACAGATTCCGATGCTTCACTTCAGGTTTACTGTATCCCTCTGACCTTCTTATTGACGAAGAAACGCAGAAATTGCATCGGAATTAAATAGAAAAGGCACATTGCCGACTTAAGTACAAGAAGACTGACTCTTCCTACTGTCTATGTTCTGAACCATTCCTGTGACACTAGTTATAGATTCAGATGCTTCACTTCAGGTTTACTGTATCCCTCTGACCTTGTTATTGACGATGAAACACAGAAATTGCATCGGAATTAAATACAAAAGGCACAAAGCCGACTTAAGTACAAGAAGACTGACTCTTCGTACTGACTATGTTTTGAACCATTCCTGTGACCTAGTTATAGATTCCGATGATTCACTTCACGTTTACTGTATCCCTTGAACGTTCCTATTGACTATGAAACACAGAAATTGCATCGGAGTTAAATAGAATAGGCACAATGCCGACTTAAGTACAAGAAGACTGACTCTTCCTACTGTCTATGATTTGAACCATTCGTGGGACACTAGTTATAGATTCCGATGCTTCACTTCAGGTTTACTGTATCCCTCTGACCTTCTTATTGACGATGAATCACAGAAATTGCATCGGAATTAAATACAAAAGGCAAAATGCCGACTTAAGTACGAGAAGACTGACTCTTCGTACTGTCTATGTTTTGAACCATTCCTGTGACACTAGTTACAGATTCCGATGCATCACTTCCTGTTTACTGTATCCCTCTGACCTTCGTATTGACGATGAAACACAGAAATTGCATCGGAATTAATTACAAAAGGCACAATGCCGACTTAAGTACAAGAAGACTGACTCTTCATACTGACTATGTTTTGAACCATTCCTGTGACACTAGTTATAGATTCGGATGATTCACTTCAGGTTTGCTGTATCCCTTGAACCTTCTTATTGACGATGAAACACAGAAATTGCATCGGAATTAGATACAAAATGCACAATACCGACTTCAGTATCAGAAGACTCACTCTACTTGCTGACTATGTTTGGAACTATTCCTGTGACACTAGTTATTGATTCCGATGCTTCACTTCAGGTTTACTGTATCCCTCTGACCTTCTTATTGACAATGAAACACATAAATTACATCGGAATTAAATAGAAAAAGCACAATGCCGACTTAAGTACAAGAAGTCTGACTCTTCCTACTGTCTATGTTCTGAACCATTCCTGTGACGTAGTTAAAGATTCCGATGCTTCACTTCAGGTTTACTGTATCCCTCTGACCTTGTTTTTGACGATGAAACACAGAAATTGCATCGGAATTAAATACAAAAGGATCAATGCCGACTTAGGTACAAGAAGACTGGCTCTTCGTACAGACTATGTTTTGAACCATTTTTGTGACACTAGTTATAGATTCCGATGATTCACTTCAGGTTTACTGTATCCCTCTGACCTTGTTTTTGACGATGAAACACAGAAATTGCATCGGAATGAAATACAAGAGGCACAATACCGACTTAAGTATCAGAAGACTCACTCTTTTTACTGACTATGTTTGGAACTATTCCTGTGACACTAGTTATAGATTCCGATGCTTCAATTCAGGTTTACTGTATCCCTCTGACCTTCTTATTGGCGATGAAACACAGAAATTGCATTGGAATTAAATACAAAACGCACAATGCCGACTTAAGTACAAGAAGACTGCTTCTTCTTACGGTCCGTTTTGAACCATTCCTGTGACACTAGTTATAGGTTCCGATGCTTCACTTCAGGTTTACTGTATCCCTCTGACCTTCTTATTGACAATGAAACACAGAAATTGCATCGGAATTAAATAGAAAAGGCACAATGCCGACTTAAGTACAAGAAGACTCACTCTTCTTACTGTCTATGTTTTGAACTATTCCTGTGACACTAGTTATAGATTCCGATGCTTCACTTCAGGTTTACTGTATCCCTCTGACCTTCTTATTGACGCTTAGACACAGAAATTGCATCGGAATTAAATAGGAAAGGCACAATGCCGACTTAATTACAAGAAGACTGACTCTTCTTACTGTCTATGATTTGAACCATTCCTGTGACGCGAGTTACAGATTCCGATGCTTCACTTCAGGTTTACTTTATCCCTCTGACCTTCTTATTGACGAAGAAACGCAGAAATTGCATCGGAATTAAATAGAAAAGGCACAATGCCGACTTAAGTACAAGAAGACTGACTCTTCCTACCGTCTATGTTTTGAACCATTCCTGTGACACTAGTTATAGATTCAGATGCTCCACTTCAGGTTTACTGTATCCCTCTGACCTTGTTATTGACGATGAAACACAGAAATTGCATCGGAATTAAATACAAAAGGCACAAAGCCGACTTAAGTACAAGAAGACTGACTCTTCGTACTGACTATGTTTTGAACCATTCCTGTGACGTAGTTATAGATTCCGATGATTCACTTCAGGTTTACTGTATCCCTTGAACGTTCCTATTGACTATGAAACACAGAAATTGCATCGGAGTTAAATGGAATAGGCACAATGCCGACTTAAGTACAAGAAGACTGACTCTTCCTTCTGTCTATGATTTGAACCAGTCCTGTGACACTAGTTATAGATTCCGATGCTTCACTTCTGGTTTACTGTATCCCTGTGACCTTCTTTTTGACGATGAAACACCGAAAATGCATCGGAATTAAATAGAAAAGGCACAAAGCCGACTTAAGTACAAGAAGACTGACTCTTCGCGCTGACTATGTTTTGAACCATTCCTGTGACCTAGTTATAGATTCCGATGATTCACTTCAGGATTACTGTATCCCTTGAACGTTCTTATTGACTATGAAACATAGAAATTGCATCGGAGTTAAATAGAATAGGCACAATGCCGACATAAGTACAAGAAGACTGACTCTTCCTACTGTCTATGATTTGAACCATTCCTGTGACACTAGTTATAGATTCCGATGCTTCACTTCTGGTTTACTGTATCCCTGTGACCTTCTTTTTGACGATGAAACACCGAAAATGCATCGGAATTAAATAGAAAAGGCACAATGCCGACTTAAGTACAAGAAGACTGACTCTTCGTACTGACTATGTTTTGAACCATTCCTGTGACCTAGTTATAGATTCCGATGATTCACTTCAGGTTTACTGTATCCCTTGAACGTTCTTATTGACGATGAAACACAGTAATTGCATCGGAATTAAATACAAAAGGCACAATACCGGCTTAAGTATCAGAAGACTCACTCTTTTTACTGACTATGTTTGGAACTATTCCTGTGACACTAGTTATAGATTCCGATGCTTCAATTCAGGTTTACTGTATCCCTCTGACCTTCTTATTGACGATGAAACACAGAAATTGCATCGGAATTAAATACAAAACGCACAATGCCGACTTAAGTACAAGAAGACTGCATCTTCTTACTGTCCGTTTTGAAGCATTCCTGTGACACTAGTTATAGGTTCCGATGCTTCACTTCAGGTTTACTGTATCCCTCTGACCTTCATATTGACAATGAAACACAGAAATTGCATCGGAATTAAATAGAAAAGGCACAATGCCGACTTAAGTACAAGAAGACTGACTCTTCTTACTGTCTATGCTATGAACTATTCCTGTGACACTAGTTATACATTCCGATGCTTCACTTCAGGTTTACTGTATCCCTTGGACCTTCTTATTGACGCTTAAACACAGAAATTGCATCTGAATTAAATAAGAAAGGCACAATGCCGACTTAATTACAAGAAGACTGACTCTTCCTACTGTCTCTGTTTTGAACCATTCCTGTGACACTAGTAATAGATTCCGATGCTTCACTTCAGGTTTACTGTATTCCTCTGACCTTCTTTTTGACGATGAAACACCGAAATTGCATCGGAATTAAATAGAAAAGGCACAATGCCGACTTAAGTACAAGAAGACTGACTCTTCCTACTGTCTATGTTTTGAACCATTCCTGTGACACTGGTTATAGATTCCGATGCTTCACTTCAGGTTTACTGTATCCCTCTGACCTTCTTTTTGACGATGAAACACAGAAATTGCATCGGAATTAAATACAAAAGGATCAATGCCGACTTAAGTACAAGAAGACTGACTCTTCGTACTGACTATGTTTTGAACCATTTTTGTGACACTAGTTATAGATTCCGATGATTCACTTCAGGTTTACTGTATCCCTCTGACCTTCTTATTGACGCTTAAACACAGAAATTGCATCGGAATTAAATAGGAAAGGCACAATGCCGACTTAATTTCAAGATGACTGACTCTTCTTACTGTCTATGATTTGAACCATTCCTGTGACGCGAGTTACAGATTCCGATGCTTCACTTCAGGTTTACTTTATCCCTCTGACCTTCTTATTGACGAAGAAACGCAGAAATTGCATCGGAATTAAATAGAAAAGGCACAATGCCGACTTAAGTACAAGAAGACTGACTCTTCCTACTGTCTATGTTTTGAACCATTCCTGTGACACTAGTTATAGATTCAGATGCTTCACTTCAGGTTTACTGTATCCCTCTGACCTTGTTATTGACGATGAAACACAGAAATTGCATCGGAATTAAATAAAAAAGGCACAAAGCCGACTTAAGTACAAGAAGACTGACTCATCGTACTGACTATGTTTTGAACCATTCCTGTGACCTAGTTATAGATTCCGATGTTTCACTTCAGGTTTACTGTATCCCTAGAACGTTCATATTGACTATGAAACACAGAAATTGCATCGGAGTTAAATAGAATGGGCACAATGCCGACTTAAGTACAAGTAGACTGACTCTTCCTACTGTCTATGATTTGAACCAGTCCTGTGACACTAGTTATAGATTCCGATGCTTCACTTCTGGTTTACTGTATCCCTGTGACCTTCTTTTTGCCGATGAAACACCGAAAATGCATCGGAATTAAATAGAAAAGGCACAATGCCGACTTAAGTACAAGAAGACTGACTCTTCGCACTGACTACGTTTTGAACCATTCCTGTGACCTAGTTATAGATTCCGATGATTCACTTCAAGATTACTGTATCCCTTGAACGTTCTTATTGACTATGAAACACAGAAATTGCATCGGAGTTAAATAGAATAGCCACAATGCCGACTTAAGTACAAGAAGACTGACTTTTTCTACTGTCTATGATTTGAACCACTCCTGTGACACCAGTTATAGATTCCGATGCTTCACTTCTGGTTTACTGTATCCCTGTGACCTTCTTTATGACGATGAAACACCGAAAATGCATCGGAATTAAATAGAAAAGGCACAATGCCGACTTAAGTACAAGAAGACTGACTCTTCCTACTGTCTATGTTTTGAACCATTCCTGTGACACTAGTTATAGATTCCGATGCTTCACTTCAGGTTTACTGTATCCCTCTGACCTTCTTTTTGACGATGAAACACAGAAATTGCATCGGAATTAAATACAAAAGGATCAATGCCGACTTAAGTACAAGAAGATTGACTCTTCGTACTGACTATGTTTTGAACCATTTTTGTGACACTAGTTATAGATTCCGATGATTCACTTCAGGTTTACTGTATCCCTCTGACCTTGTTTTTGACGATGAAACACAGAAATTGCATCGGAATGAAATACAAAAGGCACAATACCGACTTAAGTATCAGAAGACTCACTCTTTTTACTGACTATGTTTGGCACTATTCCTGTGACACTAGTTATAGATTCCGATGCTTCAATTCAGGTTTACTGTACCCTCTGACTTTCTTATTGACGATGAAACACAGAAATTGCATCGGAATTAAATACAAAACCCACAATGCCGACTTAAGTACAAGAAGACTGCATCTTCTTACTGTCCGTTTTGAAGCATTCCTGTGACACTAGTTATAGGTTCCGATGCTTCACTTCAGGTTTACTGTATCCCTCTGACCATCTTATTGACAATGAAACACAGAAATTGCATCGGAATTAAATAGAAAAGGCACAATGCCGACTTAAGTACAAGAAGACTGACTCTTCCTACTGTCTATGTTTTGAACCATTCCTGTGACACTAGTTATAGATTCCGATGCTTCACTTCAGGTTTACTGTATCCCTCTGACCTTCTTTTTGACGATGAAACACAGAAATTGCATCGGAATGAAATACAAAAGGCACAATACCGACATAAGTATCAGAAGACTCACTCTTTTTACTGACTATGTTTGGAACTATTCCTGTGACACTAGTTATAGGTTCAGATGCTTCACTTCAGGTTTACTGTATCTGACCTTCTCATTGACAATGAAACACAGAAATTGCATCGGTATTAAATAGAAAAGGCACAATGCCGACTTAATTACAAGAAGACTGACTCTTCTTACTGTCTATGATTTGAAGCATTCCTGTGACGCGAGTTACAGATTCGATGCTTTACTTCAGGTTTACTGTATCCTCTGACCTTCTTAATGACGAAGAAACGCAGAAATTGCATTGGAATTAAATAGAAAAGGCACAATGCCGACTTAAGTACACGAAGACTGACTCTTCCTACTGTCTATGTTTTGAGCCATACCTGTGACACTAGTTATAGATTCCAATGCTTCACTTCAGGT
Source organism: Schistocerca piceifrons (assembly GCF_021461385.2). Taxonomy (NCBI): domain Eukaryota; kingdom Metazoa; phylum Arthropoda; class Insecta; order Orthoptera; family Acrididae; genus Schistocerca; species Schistocerca piceifrons. The sequence continues at coordinate 8,123 of NW_025728146.1, read as the reverse complement.
TTACTGTATCCCTCTGACCTTCTTATTGACGCTTAAACACAGAAATTGCTTCGGAATTAAATAGGAAAGGCACAATGCCGACTTAATTACAAGAAGACTGACTCTTCTTACTGTCTATGATTTGAACCATTCCTGTGACGCGAGTTACAGATTCCGATGCTTTACTTCAGGTTTACTGTATCCCTCTGACCTTCTTAATGACGAAGAAACGCAGAAATTGCATCGGAATTAAATAGAAAAGGCACAATGCCGACTTAAGTACAAGAAGACTGACTCTTCCTACTGTCTATGTTTTGAACCATACCTGTGACACTAGTTATAGATTCAGATGCTTCACTTCAGGTTTACTGTATCTCTCTGACCTTGTTATTGACGATGAAACACAGAAATTGCATCGGAATTAAATACAAAAGGCACCAAGCCGTCTTAAGTACAAGAAGACTGACTCTTCGTACTGACTATGTTATGAACCATTCCTGTGACACTAGTTATAGATTCCGATGATTCACTTCAGGTTTACTGTATCTCTTGAACGTGCTTATTGACGATGAAACACAGAAATTGCATCGGAATTAAATACAAAAGGCACAATACCGACTTAATTATCAGAAGACTCACTCTTTTTACTGACTATGTTTGGAACTATTCCTGTGACACTAGTTATAGATTCCGATGCTTAAATTCAGGTTTTACAGTATCCATCTGACCTTCTTATTGACGATGAAACGCAGAAATAGCATCGGAATTAAATACAAAACGCACAATGCCGACTTAAGTACAAGAAGACTGCTTCTTCTTACTGTTCGTTTTGAACCATTCCTGTGACACTAGTAATAGGTTCCGATGCTTCACTTCAGGTTTACTGTATCCCTCTGACCTTCTTATTCACAATGAAACACAGAAATTGCATCGGAAATAAATAGAAAAGGCACAATGCCGACTTAAGTACAAGAAGACTGACTCTTCTTACTGTCTATGTTTTGAACTATTCCTGTGACACTAGTTATAGATTCCGATGCTTCACTTCAGGTTTACTGTATCCCTTGGACCTTCTTATTGACGAATAAACACAGAAATTGCATCGGAATTAAATAAGAAAGGCACAATGCCGACTTAAGTACAAGATGACTGACTCTTCCTACTGTCTATGTTTTGAACCATTCTGTGACACTAGTTATAGATTACGATGCTTCACTTCAGGGTTTCTGTATTCCTCTGACCTTCTTTTTGACGATGAAACACAGAAATTTCATCCTAATTAAATACATAAAGCACAATGCCGACTTAAGTACAAGAATACTGACTCTTCTTACTGACTATGTGTTGGACCATTCCTGTGACACTAGTTATAGATTCCGATGCTTCACTTCAGGTTTACTGTATCCCTTGGACCTTCTTATTGACGATGAAACACAGAAATTGCATCGAAATTAAATACAAAAGGCACAATGCCGGACTTAAGTGCAAGAAGACTGACTCTTCTTACTGACTATGTTTTGAACCATTCCTGTGACACTAGTTATAGATTCCGATGCTTCACTTCAGGTTTACAGTATCCCTCTGACCTTCTTATTGACGATGAAACACAGAAATTGCATCGGAATTAAATAGAAAAGGCACAATGCCGACTTAAGTACAAGAAGACAGACTCTTCTTACTGTCTATGTTTTGAACGATTCCTGTGACACTAGTTATAGGTTCCGATACTTCACTTCATGTTTACTGTATCCCTTGGACCTCCTTATTGACGATGAAAGACAGAAATTGCATCGGAATTAAATAGAAAAGGCACAATGCCGACTTAAGTACAAGAATACTGACTCTACTTACTGTCTATGTTTTGAATCATTCCTGTGACACTAGTTATAGATCCGATGCTTCACTTCAGGTTTACTGTATCCCTCTGACCTTCATTTTGACGATGAAACACAGAAATTGCATCGAAATTAAATAGAAAAGGCACAATGCCGACTCAAGTACAAGAAGATTGACTCTTCCTACTGTCTATGTTTTGAACCCATCCTGTGACACTAGTTATAGATTCCGATGCTTCACTTCAGGTTTACTGTATCCCTCTGACCTTCTTTTGACGATGAAACACAGAAATTGCATCGGAATTAAATACAAGAGACACAATGCCGACTTAAGTACAAGAAGACTGACTCTTCTTAGTGGCTATGTTTTGAACCATTCCTGGTGACACTAGTTATAGATTCCTATGCTTCACTTCAGGTTTACTGTATCCCTTGGACCTTCGTAATTACGATGAAACACAGAAATTGCATCGGAATTAAATACAAAAGGCACAATGCCGACTTAAGTACAAGAAGACTGACTCTTCTTACTGACTATGTTTTGAACCATTCCTGTGACACTAGTTATAGATTCGAATGCTTCACTTCAGGTTTACTCTATCCCTAGGACCTTCTTATTGACAAAGAAACAAAGAAATTGCATCGGACCTAAATACAAAAGGCACAATGCGGACTTAAGTACAAGAAGACTGACTCTTCCTACTGTCTATGTTTTGAACGATTCCTGGGACATTAGTTATAGATTCCGATGCTTCACTTCAGATTTACTGTTTCCTTTGGACCTTGTTATTGGCGACGAACACAGAAATTGCATCGGAATTCAATAGAAAAGGCACAATGCCGACTTAAGTACAAGAAGACTGACTCTTCTTAGTGTCTATGCTTTGAATCATTCTTGTGACGGTAGTTTCTGATTACGATGCTTCACTTCAGGTTTACTGTATCCCTTGGACCTTCTTGTTGACGATGTAACTCAGAAATTGCATCGGAAATAAATACAAAAGGCACAATGCCGACTTAAGTACATGTAGACTGAATCTTCATACTGTCTATGATTTGAACCATTCCTGTGACACTAGTTAGAGATTCCGATGCTTCACTTCAGGTTTACTGTATCCCTCTGACCTTCTTATTGACGATGAAACTCAGAAATTGCATCGGAAATAAATACAAAAGGCACAATGCCGACTTAAGTACATGTAGACTGAATCTTCCTACTGTCTATGATTTGAACCATTCCTGTGACACTAGTTATGGATTCCGATGCTTCATTTCAGGTTTACTATATCCCTTGGATCTTCTTATTGACTATGAAACACAGATAGTGCATCGGAGTTAAACACAAAAGGCACAATGCCGACTTGAGTACAAGAAGCCTGACTCTTCCTACTGTCTATGTTTTGAACCATTCCTGTGACACTAGTTATAGATTCCGATGCTTCACTTCAGGTTTACTGTATCCCTTGGACCTTCTTATTGACGATGAAACACAGAAATTGCATCGGAATTAAATACAAAATGCACAATGCCGACTTAAGTACAAGAAGACTGACTGTTCTTTCTGACTAAGTTTTGAACCATTCCTGTGACACTAGTTATAGATTCCGATGCTTTTACTTCAGGTTTATTGTATACCTCTGACCCTATTATTGACGATGAAACACAGAAATTGCATCGCAATCAAATAGAAAAGGCACAATGCCGACTGAAGTACAAGAAGACTGTCTCTTCTTACTGTCTATGTTTTGAACCATTCCTGGGACGTTAGTAACAGATTACGATGCTTCACTTCAGGTTTACTGTATCCCTTGGACCTTCTTATTGACGATGAAACACAGAAATTGCATCGGAATTAAATACAAAAGGCACAATGCCCACTTAAGTACAAGAAGCCTGACTCTTCTTACTGACTGTTTTGAACCATTCCTATGACAGTAGTTATAGATTCCGATGCTTCACTTCGGGTTTACTGTATCCCTCTGACGTTCTTATTGAAGATGAAACACAGAAATTCAATCTGGAGTCAATACAAGTGGCACAATGTCGACTTAAGTACAAGAAGACTGACTCTCCTTACTGTCTTAGTATTGAACCATTCCTGTGACACTAGTTATAGATTCCGATGCTTCACTTCAGGTTTACTGTATCCCTTGGACCTTCTTATTGACGATGAAACACAGAAATTGCATCGGAATTAAATACAAAATGCACAATGCCGACTTAAGTACAAGAAGACTGACCCTTCATACTGTCTATGCTTTGAACCATTCCTGTGACACTAGTTATAGATTCCGATGCTTCACTACAGGTTTACTGTATCTCTCTGACCTTCTAATTGACGATGAAACACAGAAATTGCATCGGAATTAAATACAAAAGGCACAATGCCGACTTAAGTACAAGAAGACTGACTCTGCTTCCTGATTGTGCTTTGAACCATTCCTGTGACACTAGTTATAGATTCCGATGCCTCACTTCAGGTTTACTGTATCCCTCTGACCTTCTTATTGACGATGAAACACAGAAATTGCATCGGAAATAAATAGAAAAGGCACAATGAAGCCTCAAGTACAAGAAGACTGACTCTTCTTACTGTCTATGTTTTGAACAATTCCTGTGACGCTAGTTACTGATACCGATGCTTCACTTCAGGTTTACTGTATCCCTTGGACATTCTTATTGACGATGAAACACAGATATTGCATCGGAATTAAATAGAAAAGGCACAATGCCGACTTAAGTACAAGAAGACTGACCCTTCCTATTGTCTATGTTTTGAACCATTCCTGTGACACTAGTTATAGATTCCGAAGCTTCACTTCAGGTTTACTGTATCCCTCTGACCTTCTTATTGACGATGAAACACAGAAGTTGCATTGAAATTAAATACAAAAGGCACAATGCCGACTTAAGTACAAGAAGACTGACTCCTCATACTGACTGCTTTGAACCATTCCTGTGACACTTGTTATAGATTCCGAAGCTTCACTTCAGGTTTACTGTATCTCTTGGACCTTCGTATTGACGATGAAACACAGAAATTGCATCGTAATTAAATACAAAATACACAATGCCGACTTAAGTACAAGAAGTCTGACTCTTCTTACTGACTATGTTTTGAACCATTCCGGTGTCACTAGTTATAGATTCCGATGCTTCACTTCAGGTTTACTGTATCCCTCTGACCTTCTTATTGACGATGAACCACAGAAATTGCATCGGAATTAAATAGAAAAGGCACAATGCCGACTTAAGTACCAGAAGACTGACTCTTCCTACTGTCTATGTTTTGAACCGTTCCTGTGACACTAGTTATAGATTCCGATGCTTCACTTCAGGTTTACTGTATCCCTCTGACCTTCTTTTTGACGATGAAACACAGAAATTGCATCGGAATTAAATAGAAAAGGCACAATGCCGACTTAAGTACAAGAAGACTGACTCTTCCTACTGTCTATGTTTTGAACCATACCTGTGACACTAGTTATAGATTCCGATGCTTCACTTCAGGTTTACTGTATCCCTCTGACCTTCTTATTGACGATGAACCACAGAAATTGCATCGGAATTAAATAGAAAAAGCACGATGCCGACTTAAGTACATGAAGACTGACTCTTCTTACTGATTATGTTTGGAACCATTCCTGTAACACTAGTTATAGATTCCGATGCTTCACTTCTGGTTTACTGTAACCCTCTGACATTCTTATTGACGATGAAACACCGATATTGCATCGGTATTAAATAGAAAAGGCACAATGCCGAGTTAAGTAGAAGAAGACTGACTCCTCTTACTGTCTATATTTTGAACCATTCCTGTGACACTAGTTATTGATTCCGATGCTTCACTTCAGTTTTACTGTATCCCTTGGACCTTCTTCTTCACGATGAAACACGGATATTGCATCGGAATTAAATAGAAAAGGCGCAATGCCGACTTAAGTACAAGAAGACTGACTCTTCTTACTGTCTATGTTATGAACCATTCCTGTGACGTTAGTTACAGATTCCGATGCTTCACTTGAGGATTACTGTATCCCTTGGACCTTCTTATTGACGATGAAACACAGAAATTGCTGCGGAATTAAATAGAAAGGGCACAATGCCGACTTAAGTACCAGAAGACTGACTCTTCCTACTGTCTATGTTTTGAACCGTTCCTGTGACACTAGTTATAGATTCCGATGCTTCACTTCAGGTTTACTGTATCCCTCTGACCTTCTTATTGACGATGAAACACAGAAATTGCATCGGAATTAAATACAAAACCCACAATGCCGACTTAAGTACAAGAAGACTGCATCTTCTTACTGTCCGTTTTGAAGCATTCCTGTGACACTAGTTATAGGTTCCGATGCTTCACTTCAGGTTTACTGTATCCCTCTGACCATCTTATTGACAATGAAACACAGAAATTGCATCGGAATTAAATAGAAAAGGCACAATGCCGACTTAAGTACAAGAAGACTGACTCTTCCTACTGTCTATGTTTTGAACCATGTCCTGTGACACTAGTTATAGATTCCGATGCTTCACTTCAGGTTTACTGTATCCCTCTGACCTTCTTTTTGACGATGAAACACCGAAAATGCATCGGAATTAAATAGAAAAGGCACAATGCCGACTTAAGTACAAGAAGACTGACTCTTCGTACTGACTATGTTTTGAACCATTCCTGTGACCTAGTTATAGATTCCGATGATTCACTTCAGGTTTACTGTATCCCTTGAACGTTCTTATTGACGATGAAACACAGTAATTGCATCGGAATTAAATACAAAAGGCACAATACCGGTTTAAGTATCAGAAGACTCACTCTTTTTACTGACTATGTTTGGAACTATTCCTGTGACACTAGTTATAGATTCCGATGCTTCAATTCAGGTTTACTGTATCCCTCTGACCTTCTTATTGACGATGAAACACAGAAATTGCATCGGAATTAATACAAAACGCACAATGCCGACTTAAGTACAAGAAGACTACATCTTCTTACTGTCCGTTTTGAAGCATTCCTGTGACACTAGTTATAGGTTCCGATGCTTCACTTCAGGTTTACTGTATCCCTCTGACCTTCATATTGACAATGAAAAACAGAAATTGCATCGGAATTAAATAGAAAAGGCACAATGCCGACTTAAGTACAAGAAGACTGACTCTTCTTACTGTCTATGCTATGAACTATTCCTGTGACACTAGTTATACATTCCGATGCTTCACTTCAGGTTTACTGTATCCCTTGGACCTTCTTTTTGACGATGAAACACAGAAATTGCATCGGAATTAAATACAAAAGGATCAATGCCGACTTAAGTACAAGAAGACTGACTCTTCGTACTGACTATGTTTTGAACCATTTTTGTGACACTAGTTATAGATTCCGATGATTCACTTCAGGTTTACTGTATCCCTCTGACCTTCTTATTGACGCTTAAACACAGAAATTGCATCTGAATTAAATAAGAAAGGCACAATGCCGACTTAATTACAAGAAGACTGACTCTTCCTACTGTCTCTGTTTTGAACCATTCCTGTGACTTCAGGTTTACTGTATTCCTCTGACCTTCTTTTTGACGATGAAAACACCGAAATTGCATCGGAATTAAATAGAAAAGGCACAATGCCGACTTAAGTACAAGAAGACTGACTCTTCCTACTGTCTATGTTTTGAACCATTCCTGTGACACTAGTTATAGATTCCGATGCTTCACTTCAGGTTTACTGTATCCCTCTGACCTTCTTTTGACGATGAAACACAGAAATTGCATCGGAATTAAATACAAAAGGATCAATGCCGACTTAAGTACAAGAAGACTGACTCTTCGTACTGACTATGTTTTGAACCATTTTTGTGACACTAGTTATGGATTCCGATGATTCACTTCAGGTTTACTGTATCCCTCTGACCTTCTTATTGACGCTTAAACACAGAAATTGCATCGGAATTAAATAGGAAAGGCACAATGCCGACTTAATTTCAAGAAGACTGACTCTTCTTACTGTCTATGATTTGAACCATTCCTGTGACGCGAGTTACAGATTCCGATGCTTCACTTCAGGTTTACTTATCCCTCTGACCTTCTTATTGACGAAGAAACCCAGAAATTGCATCGGAATTAAATAGAAAAGGCACAATGCCGACTTAAGTACAAGAAGACTGACTCTTCCTACTGTCTATGTTTTGAACCATTCCTGTGACACTAGTTATAGATTCAGATGCTTCACTTCAGGTTTACTGTATCCCTCTGACCTTGTTATTGACGATGAAACACAGAAATTGCATCGGAATTAAATAAAAAAGGCACAAAG
>NW_025728145.1:0-37802 GCF_021461385.2 Schistocerca piceifrons | reverse complement strand
GAAGCATCGGAATCTATAACTAGTGTCAAAGGAATGGTTCAAAACATAGACAGTAGTAAGGGTCAGTCTTCTTGTACTAAAGTCGTCATTGTGCCTTTTGTACTTAATTCCGATGCAATTTCTGAGTTTCATCGTCAATAAGAAGGTGAGAGGGATACAGTAAACATGAAGTGAAGCATCGGAATCTATAACTAGTGTCACAGGAATGGTTCAAAACAGTCAGTAAGAAGAGTCAGTCTTCTTGTACTTAAGTTGGCATTGTGCCTTTTGTATTTAATTTCGATGCAATTTCTGTGTTTCATCGTCAATAAGAAGGTCAGAGGGATACATTAAACCAGAAGTGAAGCATCGGAATCTATAACTAGTGTCACAGGAATGGTTCAAAAAATCGACAGTAGGAAGGGTCAGTCTTCTTGTAGTTAATTCGGCATTGTGCCTTTTGTAATTAATTCGGATGCAATTTCTGTGTTTCATCGTCAATAAAAAGGTCAGAGGGATACAGTAATCCTGAAGTGAAGCATCAGAATCTGTAACTAGTGTCACAGAAATTGTTCAAAACATAGGCAGTGGGAAGAGTCAGTCTTCTTGTACTTAAGTCGGCATTGTGGCTTTTCTATTTAATTCCGATGCAATTTCTGTGTTTCATCGTCAATAAGAAGGTCCACGGGATACAGTGAACCTGAAGTGAAGCATCGGAATCTATAACTATATCACAGGAATGGTTCAAAACATAGACCGTAAGGAGAGTCAGTCTTCTTGTACTTAAGTCGGCATTGTGCCTTTTGTATTTAATTCCGATGCAATTTCTGTGTTTCACGTCAATAAGAAAGTCAGAGGGATACAGTAAACCTGAAGTGAAGCATCGGAATCTATAGCTAGTGTCACAGGAATGGTTCAAAACATAGGCGGTGGGAAGAGTCAGTCTTCTTGTACTTAAGTCGGCATTGTGCCTTTTCTATTTAATTCCGAATCAATGTCTTCGTTCCATCGTCAATGAGAAGGTCAGAGGTATACAGTAAACCTGAAGTGAAGCATCGGAATGTATTACTAGTGTCACAGGAATGGTTCAAATCATAGTCTGTAAGAAGAGTCAGTTTTCTTGTACTTAAGTCGGCATTGTGCATTTTGTATATAATTCCGATGCAATGACAGTGTTTCTTCGTCAATAACAAAGTCCAAGGGATACACAAAACCTGAAGTGAAGCATCGGACACTATAACTAGTGTCACAGGAATGGTTCAAAACATAATCAGAAAGAAGAGTCAGTCTTCTTGTACTAAGTCGGCATTGTGCCCTTATTATTTAATTCCGATGCAATTTCTGTGTTTCATCGTCAATGAGAAGGTCAGAGGGATACAGTAAACCTGAAGTGAGGCATCGGAATGTATAACTAGTGTCACAGGAATGGTTAAAATCATAGTCTGTAAGAAGAGTCAGTCTTCTTGTATTTAAGTCGGCATTGTGCCTTTTGTATTTAATTCCGATGCAATTTCTGTGTTTCATTGTCAATAAGAAGGTCCAAGGGATACAGTAAACCGGAAGTGAAGCATCGGAATCTATAACTACAGCACAGGAATGGTTCAAAACACAGACAGTAAGGAGAGTCAGTCTTCTTGTACTTAAGTCGTCATTGTGAAATTTGTATTTAGATCCGATGCAATTTCTGTGCTTCATCGTCATTAAGAACGTTAGAGGGATACAGTAAACATGAAGTGAAGCATCGGAATCTATAACTAGTGTCACAGGAATGGTTCAAAACAGTCAGTAAGAAGACTCAGTCTTCTTGTACTTAAGTCGGCATTGTGCCTTTTGTATTTAATTTCGATGCAATTTCTGTGTTTCATTGTCAATAAGTAGGTCGGAGGGATACAGTAAACCTGAAGTGAAGCATCGGAATCTATAACTAGTGTCAAAGGAATGGTTCAAAACATAGACAGTAGTAAGGGTCAGTCTTCTTGTACTTAAGTCGGCATTGTGCCTTTTGTACTTAATTCCGATGCAATTTCTGAGTTTCATCGTCAATAAGAAGGTGAGAGGGATACAGTAAACCTGAAGTGAAGCATCAGAATCTGTAACTAGTGTCACAGGAATGGTTCAAAACATATACATTAAGAAGAGTCAGTCTTCTTGTACTTAAGTCCGCATTGTGCCTTTTCTATTTAATTTCGATGCGATATCTGTGATTCATCGTGAATAAGAAGGTCCAGGGGATACAGTAAACCTGTAGTGAAGCATCGGAATCTGTAACTACCGTCACAGGAATGGTTCAAAACTTAGACAGTAAGAAGAGTCAGTCTTCTTGTACTTAAGTCGGCATTGTGCCTTTTGTATCTAATTCCGATGCAATTTCTGTGTTTCATCGTCAATAAGAAGGTCCAAGGGATACAGGAAAACTGAAGTGAAGCATCGGAATCTATAATTAGTATCACGGGAATGGTTCAAAACATAGACAGTAAGAGGAGTCAGTCTTCTTGTACTTAAGTCAGCATTGTGCCTTCTCTATTTAATTCCGATGCTATTTCTGTTTTTCATCGTCAATGAGAGGGTCAGAGGGATACAGTTAAACCTGAAGTGAGGCATCGGAATGTATAACTAGTGTCACAGGAATGGTTCAAATCATAGTCAGTAAGAAGAGTCAGCCTTCTTGTACTTAAGTTGGCATTGTGCCTTTTCTATTTGATTCCGATGCAATTTCTGTGTTTCATCGTCAATAAGAAAGTCCAAGGGATACAGTAAACCTGAAGTGAAGCATCGGAATCTATAACTAGTGTCACAGGAATTGATCAAAGCATAGACAGTAGGAAGAGTCAGTCTTCTTGTACTTAAGTCGGCATTGTGCCTTTTCTATTTAATTCCGATGCAATATCTGTGTTTCATCATCAATAAGAAGGTCCAAGGGATATAGTAAAACCGAAGTGAAGCATCGGAATCTATAACTAGTGTCACAGGAATGGTTCAAAGCATAGACAGTAAGAGGAGTCAGTCTTCTTGTACTTAAGTCGGTATTGTGCTTTTTCTATTTATATCCGATGCGATTTCTGTGGTTCATCGTCAAGAAGAAGGTCATAGGGATACTGTAAACCTGAAGTGAAGCATCGGAATCTATAACTAGTGACACAGGAATGGTTCAAAACATAGTCAGTAAGAAGAGTCAGTCTTCTTGTACTTAAGTCGGCATTATGTATTTTGTATTTAATTACGATGCAATTTCCGTGTTTCATCGTCTATAAGAAGGTCCAAGAGATACAGTAAACCTGAAGTGAAGCTTCGGAATCTATAACTAGTGTCACAGGAATGGTTCAAAACAGTCAGTATAAAGAGTCAGTCTTCTTGTACTTAAGTCGGCATTGTGCCTTTTGTATTTAATTTCGATGCAATTTCTGTGTTTCATCGTCAATAAGAAGGTCAGAGGGATACAGTAAACCAGAAGTTAAGCATCGGAATCTATAACTAGTGTCACAGGAATGGTTCAAAAAATAGACAGTAGGAAGGGTCAGTCTTTTTGTACTTAATTCGGCATTGTGCCTTTTGTAATTAATTCCGATGCAATTTCTGTGTTTCATCGTCAATAAAAAGGTCAGAGGGATACAGTAAACCTGAAGTGAAGCATCAGAATCTGTAACTAGTGTCACAGAAATTGTTCAAAACATAGGCAGTGGGAAGAGTCAGTCTTCTTGTACTTAAGTCGGCATTATGGCTTTTCTATTTAATTCCTATGCAATTTCTGTGTTTCATCGTCAATAAGAAGGTCAGAGGGATACAGTAAACCTGAAGTGAAGCATCGGAATCTATAACTAGTGTCACAGGAATGGTTCAAAACATAATCAGGAAGCAGAGCCAGTCTTCTTGAACTTAAATCGGCATTGTGCCTTTTGTATTTAATTCCGATGCAATTTCTGTGTTTCATCGTCAATAAGAAATTCAGAGGGATACAGTATACCTGAAGTGAAGCATCGGAATCTATAACTAGTGTCACAGGAATGGTTCAAAGCATAGACAGTATGAAGGGTCAGTCTTCTTGTACTTAAGTCGGCATTGTGCCTTTTGTATTTAATACCGATGCAATTTCTGTGTTTCATCGTCAATAAGAAGGTCCAAGGGATACAGTAAACCTGAAGTGAAGCATCGGAATCTATAACTAGTGTCACAGGAATGGTTCAAAACATAGACAGTAAGGAGAGTCAGTCTTCTTGTACTTAAGTCGGCATTGTGCCACTTGTATTGATTTCACATTGAATTTCTGTGTTGCATCGTCAATAAGAACGTCAGAGGGACGCAGTAAAACTGAAGTGAAGCATCAGAATCTATAACTAGTGTCACAGGAATGGTTCAAAACAGTCAGTAAGAAGAGTCAGTTTTCTTGTACGTAAGTCGGCATTGTTCCCTTTGTATTTAATTCCGATGCAATTTCTGTGTTTCATCGTCAATAAGAAGGTCAGAAGGATACAGTAAACCTGAAGTGAAGCATCGGAACCTATAACTAGTGTCACAGCAATGTTTCAAAACAGAAACAGTAGGAAGACTCAGTCTTCTTGTACTTAAGTCGGCATTGTGCCTTTTGTATTTAATTCCGATGCAATTTCTTTGTTTCATCCTCAATAAGAAGGTCAGAGGGATACAGTTAGCCTGAAGTGAAGCATCGGAATCTGTAACTAACGTCACAGGAATGGCTCATAAAATAGCCAGTAAGTTGAGTCAGTCTTCTTGTACTTAAGTCGGCATTGTGCCGTTTCTATTTAATTCCGATGCAATATCTGTGTTTCATCGTCAATAAGAAGGTCCAAGGGATACAGTAAAGCTGAAGTGAAGCATCGGAATCTATAACTAGTGTCACAGGAATGTTTCAAAGCATAGACAGTAGGAAGAGTCAGTCTATTTGTACTTAGGTCGGCATTGTGCCTTTTCTATTTAATTCCGATGCAATATCTGTGTTTCATCGTCAATAAGAAGGTCCAACGTATACAGTAAAACTGAAGTGAAGCATCGGAATCTATAACTAGTGTCACAGGAATGGTTCAAAACATAGACAGTAAGAGGAGTCAGTCTTCTTGTACTTAAGTCGGTATTGTGCTTTTTCTATTTAAATCCGATGCAATTTCTGTGCTTCATCGTCAATAAGAAGGTCAGAGGGATACAGTAAACCTGAAGTGAAGCATCGGAATCTATAACTAGTGACACAGGAATGGTTCAAAGCATAGTCAGTAAGAAGAGTCAGTCTTCTTGTACTTAAGTCGGCATTGTGTATTTTGTATTTAATTACGATGCAATTTCTGTGTTACATCGTCTATAAGAAGGTCCAAGAGATACAGTAAACCTGAAGTGAAGCTTCGGAATCTATAACTAGTCTCACAGGAATGGTTCAAAACAGTCAGTATGAAGAGTCAGTCTTCTTGTACTTAAGTCGGCATTGTGCCTTTTGTATTTAATTTCGATGCAATTTCTGTGTTTCATCGTCAATAAGCAGGTCAGAGGGATACAGTAAACCTTAAGTTGAGCATCGGAATCTGTAACTAGTGTCACAGGAATGGTTCAAAACATAGACAGTAGCAAAAGTCAGTCTTCTTGTACTTCAGTCGGCATTGTGCCTTTTCTATTTGATTGCGATGCAATTTCTGTGTTTCGTCGTCAATAAGAGGGTCAGAGGTGTACAATAAACCTGAAGTGAAGCATCGGAATCTATAACTAGTGTCACAGGAATGGTTCAAAACATAGTCAGAAAGAAGAGTCAGTCTTCTTGTACTTAAGTCGGCATTGTTCCTTTTCTATTTAATTCCAATGCAATTTCTGTGTTTCATCGTCAATAAGCAGGTCAGAGGGATACAGTAAACCTGAAGTGATGCATCGGAATCAATAACTAGTGTCACAGGAATGGTTCAAATAATTGTCAGTAAGAAGAGTCAGTCTTCTTGTACTTAAGTCGGCATTGTCCCTTTTCTATTTAATTCCGATGCTATTTCTGTGTTTCATCGTCAATAAGAAGTTCCAAGGGATACTGTAAACCTGAAGTGAAGCATCGGAATCTATAACTAGTGACACAGGAATGGTTCAAACATAGACAGTAGGAAGAGTCAGTCTTCTTGTACTTAAGTCGGCATTGTGCCTTTTCTATTTCATTCCGATGCAATTTCTGTGTTTCATCGTCAATACGAAAGTCAGAGGGATACAGTAAACCTGAAGTGAGGCATCGGAATGTATAACTAGTGTCACAGGAATGGTTCAAATCATAGTCTGTAAGAAGAGTCAGTCTTCTTGTACTTAAGTCGGCATTGTGCCTTTTGTACATAATTCCGATGCAATTTCTGAGTTTCATCGTCAATAACAAGGTCTGAGGGATACAGTACAGCTGAAGTGAAGCATCAGAATCTGTAACTAGTGTCACAGGAATGGTTCAAAACATAGACAGTGAGGAGAGTCAGTCTTCTTGTACTTAAGTCGGCATTGTGCCTTTTGTATTTCATTCCGGATCAATTTCTGTGTTTCTCGTCAATAAGAAGGGCCAAGGGATACAGTAAACCTGAAGTGAAGCATCGGAATTTATAACTAGTGTTACAGGAATGGTTCAAAACATAGACAGTGAGGAGAGTCAGTCTTCTTGTACTTAAGTCGGCATTGTGCCTTTTGTATTTCATTCCGATGCAATTTCTGTGTTTCTCGTCAATAAGAACGTCAGAGGGATACAGTAAACCTGAAGTGAGGCATCGGAATCTATAACTAGTGTCACAGGAATGGTTCAAAACATAATCAGAAAGAAGAGTCAGTCTAATTGTACTTAAGTCGCCATTGTGCCTTTTCTATTTAATTCCGATGCAATTTCTGTGTTTCTTCGTCAGTGAGAAGGTCAGAGGGATACAGTAAACCTGAAGTGAAGCATCGGAATGTATAACTAGTGTTACAGGAATGGTTCAAATCGTAGTCAGTAAGAAGAGTCAGTCTTCTTGTACTTAAGTCGGCATTGTGCCTTTTAAATTTAATTCCGATGAAATTTCTGTGTTTCATCGTCAATAAGAAGGTCCAAGAGATACAGTAATCCTCAAGTGAAGCATCGGAATCTGTAACTAACGTCACAGGAATGGTTCATAACATAGACAGTAAGAAGAGTCAGTCTTCTTGTACTTAAGTCGGCATTGTGCCTTTTCTATTTAATTCCGATGCAATTTCTGTGTTTCATCGTCAATAAGAACGTCAGAGGGATACAGTAAGCCTGAAGTGAAGCATCGGAATCTGTAACTAGTGTCACAGAAATGGTTCAAAACATAGGCAGTGGGAAGAGTCAGTCTTCTTGTACTTAAGTCATCATTGTGCCTTTTCATTTAATTCCCATGCAATAACTGTGTTTCATCGTCAATAAGAATGTCCAAGGGATACAGTAAACCTGAAGTGAAGCATCGGTATCTGTTACTAGCGTCACAGGAGTTGTTCAAAACATAGACAGTAAGATGAGTCAGTCTTCTTGTACTTAAGTCGGCATTGTGCCTTTTCTATTTAATTCCGATGCAATTTCTGTGTTTCTTCGTCAATACGAAGGTCAGAGGGATACAGTAAACCTGAAGTGAAGCATCGGAATCTATAACTAGTGTCACAGGAATGGTTCAAAACATAATCACGAGGCAGAGTCAGTCTTCTTGTACTTAAGTCGGCATTATGCCTTTTGTATTTAATTCCGATGCAATTTCTGTGTTTCATCGTCAATAAGAAGGTCAGAGGGATACACTAAACCTAAAGTGAAGCATCGGAATCTATAACTAGCGTCACAGGAATGGTTCAAAGCATAGACTGTATGAAGGGTCATTCTTCTTGTACTTAAGTCGGCATTGTGCCTTTTGTATTTAATTCCGATGCAATTTCTGTGTTTCATCGTCATTATGAAGGTCCAAGGGATACAGTAAACCAGAAGTGAAGCATCGGAATCTATAACTAGTGTGACAGGAATGGTTCAAAACATAGACAGTAAGGAGAGTCAGTCTTCTTGTACTTAAGTCGGCATTGTGCCATTTGTATTTATTTCAGACTGAATTTCTGTGTTGCATCGTCAATAAGAACGTCAGAGGGATACAGTAAACCTGAAGTGAAGCATCGGAATCTATAACTAGTGTCACAGGAATGGTTCAAAACAGTCAGTAAGATGAGTCAGTCTTCTTGTACTTAAGTCGGCATTGTGCCCTTTGTATTTAATTCCGATGCAATTTCTGTGTTTCATCGTCAATAAGAAGGTCAGAGGGATACAGTAAACCTGTAGTGAAGCATCGGAATCTATAACTAGTGTCACAGGAATGTTTCAAAGCATAGACAGTAAGAAGAGTCAGTCTTCTTGTACTTCAGTCGGCATTGTGCCTTTTCTATTTGATTGCGATGCAATTTCTGTGTTTCATCGTCAATAAGAGGGTCAGCGGTATACAATAAACCTGAAGTGAAGCATCGGAATGTATAACTAGTGTCACAGGAATGGTTCAAAGCATAGACAGTAAGAGGAGTCAGTCTTCTTGTACTTAAGTCGGCATTGTGCCTTTCCTATTTAATTCCGATGCAATTTCTGTGTTTCATCGTCAATAAGCAGGTCAGAGGGATACAGTAAACCTGAAGTGAAGCATCGGAAACAATAACTAGTGTCACAGGAATGGTTCAAATCATAGTCAGTAAGAAGAGTCAGTCATCTTGTACTTAAATCGGCATTGTGCCTTTTCTATTTCATTCCGATGCAATTTCTGTGTTTCATCGTCAATAAGAAGGTCCAAGGGATACTGTAAACCTGAAGTGAAGCATCGGAATCTATAACTAGTGTCGCAGGAATGGTTCAAAGCATAGACAGTAAGAAGAGTCAGTCTTCTTGTACTTAAGTCGGCATTGTGCATTTTCTATTTGATTCCGTTGCAATTTCTGTGTTTCGTCGTCAATAAGAAAGTCCAAGGGATACAGTAATCCTGAAGTGAAGCATCGGAAACTGTAACAAGTGTCACAGGAATGGTTCAAAACATAGACAGTAGGAAGAGTCAGTCTTCTTGTACTTAAGTCGGCATTGTGCCTTTTCTGTTTAATTCCGATGAAATTTCTGTGCTTCATCGTCAATAAGAAGGTCCAAGAGATTCAGTAATCCTCAAGTGAAGCATCGGAATCTGTAACTAACGTCACAGGAATGGTTCATAACATAGACAGTAAGAAGAGTCAGTCTTCTTGTACTTAAGTCGGCATTGTGCCTTTTCTATTTAATTCCGATGCAATATCTGTATTTCATCGTCAATAAGAAGGTCCACGGGATACAGTAAACCTGAAGTGAAGCATCGGAATCTATAACTAGTGTCACAGGAATGGTTCAAAACATAGACAGAAAGAGGAGTTAGTCATCTTGTACTTAAGTCGGCATTGTGCCTTTTCTATTTAATTCCGATGCAATATCGGTGTTTCATCGTCAATAAGAAGTTCAGAGGGATACAGTAAACCTGAAGTGAAGCATCGGAATCTATAACTAGTGTCACAGGAATCGTTCCAAACATAATCAGTAAGAAGAGTCAGTCTTCATGTACTTAAGTCGGCATTGTGCTTTTTCTATTTAATTCCGATGCAATTTCTGTGGTTCATCGTCAATAAGAGGGTCAGAGGGATACAGTAAACCTGAAGTGAAGCATCGGAATCTATAACTGGTGACACAGGAATGGTTCAAAACATAGTCAGTAAGAAGAGTCAGTCTTCTTGTACTTAAGTCGGCATTGTGTATTTTGTATTTAATTACGGTGCAATTTCTGTGTTTCATCGTCAATAAGAAGGTCCAAGAGGTACAGTAAACCTGAAGTGAAGCTTCGGAATCTATAACTAGTGTCACAGGAATGGTTCAAAACAGTCAGTATGAAGAGTCGGTCTTCTTGTACTTAAGTCGGCATTGTGCCTTTTGTATTTAATTTCGATGCAATTTCTGTTTTTCATCGTCAATAAGAAGGTCAGAGGGATACAGTAAACCTCAAGAGAAGCATCGGAATCTATAACTTGTGTCACAGGAATGGTTCAAAACAGTCAGTAAGAAGAGTCAGTCTTCTTGTACTTAAGTCGGCATTGTGCCCTTTGTATTTAATGCCGATGCAATTTCTGTGTTTCATCGTCAATAAGAAGGTCAGAAGGATACAGTAAACCTGAAGTGAAGCATCGGAATCTATAACTAGTGTCACAGGAATGTTTCAAAGCATAGACAGTAGGAAGACTCAGTCTTCTTGCACTTAAGTCGGCATTGTGCCTTTTGTATTTAATTCCGATGCAATTTCTGTGTTTCATCGTCAATAAGAAGTTCAGAGGGATACAGTTAACCTTAAGTTGAGCATCGGAATCTGTAACTAGTGTCACAGGAATGGTTCAAAACATAGACAGTAGCAAGAGTCAGTCTTGTTGTACTTAAGTCGGCATTGTGTCTTTTCTATTTAATTCCGAAGCAAATTCTGTGTTTCATCGTCAATAAGAAGGTCCAAGGGATACAGTAAACCTGAAGTGAAGCATCGGAATCTATAACTAGTGTCACAGGAATGGTGCAAAGCATACACAGTAAGAAGAGTCAGTCTTCTTGTACTTAAGTCGGCATTGTGCCTTTTCTATTTGATTCCGATGCAATTTCTGTGTTTCAACGTCAATATGAAAGTCCAAGGGATACAGTAAACCTGAAGTGAAGCATCGGAAACTGTAACAAGTGTCACAGGAACGGTTCAAAACATAGACAGTAGGAAGAGTCAGTCTTCTTGTACTTAAGTCGGCATTGTGCCTTTTCTATTTAATTCCGATGCAATATCTGTGTTTCATCGTCAATAAGAAGGTCCAAGGGATACAGTAAAACTGAAGTGAAGCATCGGAATCTATAACTAGTGTCACAGGAATGGTTCAAAACATAGACAGTAAGAGGAGTCAGTCATCTTGTACTTAAGTCGGCATTGTGCCTTTTCTATTTAATTCCGATGCAATATCGGTCTTTCATCGTCAATAAGAAGGTCAGAGGGATACAGTAAACCTGAAGTGAAGCATCGGAATCTATAACTAGTGTCACAGGAATCGTTCCAAACATAATCAGTAAGAAGAGTCAGTCTTCATGTACTTAAGTCGGCATTGTGCCTTTTCTATTTAATTCCGATGCAATATCGGTCTTTCATCGTCAATAAGAAGGTGAGATTGATACAGTAAACCTGAAGTGAAGCATCGGAATCTATAACTAGTGTCACAGGAATGGTTCAAAACATAGACAGTAAGAAGAGTCAGTCTTCTTGTACTTCAGTCGGCTATGTGCCTTTTCTATTTGATTGCGATGCAATTTCTGTGTTTCATCGTCAATAAGAGGGTCAGCGGTATACAATAAACCTGAAGTGAAGCATCGGAATCTATAACTAGTGTCACAGGAATGGTTCAAAACATAGACTGTAAGAGGAGTCAGTCTTCTTGTACTTAAGTCGGCATTGTGCCTTTTCTATTTAATTCCGATGCAATTTCTGTGTTTCATCGTCAATAAGCAGGTCAGAGGGATACAGTAAACCTGAAGTGAAGCATCGGAAACAATAACTAGTGTCACAGGAATAGTTCAAATCATAGTCAGTAAGGAGAGTCAGTCTTCTTGTACTTAAATCGGCATTGTGCCTTTTCTATTTAATTCCGATGCAATTTCTGTGTTTCATCGTCAATAAGAAGGTCCAAGGGATACTGTAAACCTGAAGTGAAGCATCGGAATCCATAACTAGTGTCACAGGAATGGTTCAAAGCATAGACAGTAAGAAGAGTCAGTCTTCTTGTACTTAAGTCGGCATTGTGCCTTTTCTATTCAATTCCGATCCAATTTCTGTGTTTCATCGTCAATTAGAAAGTCAGAGGGATACAGTAAACCTGAAGTGAAGCATCGGAGTCTATAACTAGTGTCACAGGAATGGTTCAAAACATAATCAGAAAGAAGAGTCAGTCTTCTTGTACTTAAGTCGGCCTTGTGCCTTTTTTATTTAATTCCGATGCAATTTCTGTATTTCAACGTCAATGAGAAGGTCAGAGGGATACAGTAAAACTGAAGTGAGGCATCGGAATGTATAACTAGTGTCACAGGAATGGTTCAAATCATAGTCTGTAAGAAGAGTCAGTCTTCTTACACTTAAGTCGGCATTGTGCCTTTTGTATTTAATTTCGATGCAATTTCTGTGTTTCATTGTCAATAAGAAGGTCCAAGGGATACAGTAATCCTGAAGTGAAGCATCGGAATCTATAACTACATCACAGGAATGGTTCAAAACATAGACAGTAATTAGAGTCAATCTTCTTGTACTTAAGTCGGCATTGTGTATTTTGAATTTAATTACGATGCAATTTCTGTGTTTCATCGTCAATAAGAAGGTCCAAGGGATACAGTAAACCTGAAGTGAGGCATCGGAATCCGTTACTAACGTCACAGGAATGGTTCAAAACATAGACAGTAAGAGGAGTCAGTCTTCTTGTACTTAAGTTGGCATTATGCCTTTTCAATTTAATTCCGATGCAATTTCTGTGTTTCATCGTCAATAAGAAGGTCCAAGGGATTCTGTAAACCTGAAGTGAAGTATCGGAATCTATAACTAGTGTCACAGGAATGGTACAAAGCATACACAGTAAGAAGAGTCAGTCTTCTTGTACTTAAGTCGGCATTGTGCTTTTCTATTTAATTCCGATGCAATATCTGTGTTTCATCGTCAATAAGAAGGTCCAAGGGATACAGTAAAACTGAAGTGAAGCATCGGAATCTATAACTAGTGTCACAGGAATGGTTCAAAACATAGACAGTAAGATGAGTCAGTCATCTTGTACTTAAGTCGGCATTGTGCCTTTTCTATTTAATTCCGATGCAATATCGGTCTTTCATCGTCAATAAGAAGGTCAGAGGGATACAGTAAACCTGAAGTGAAGCATCGGAATCTATAAGTAGTGTCACAGGAATCGTTCCTAACATAATCAGTAAGAAGAGTCAGTCTTCATGTACTTAAGTCGGCATTGTGCTTTTTCTATTTAAGTCCGACGTAATTTCTGTGGTTCATCGTCAATAAGAAGGTCAGAGGGATACAGTAAACCTGAAGTGAAGCATTTGAATCTATAACTGGTGACACAGGAATGGTTCAAAACATTGTCAGTAAGAAGAGTCAGTCTTCTTGTACTTAAGTCGGCATTGTGTATTTTGTATTTAATTACGATGCAATTTCTGTGTTTCATCGTCAATAAGAAGGTCCAAGAGATACAGTAAACCTGAAGTGAAGCTTCGGAATCTATAACTAGTGTCACAGGAATGGTTCAAAACAGTCAGTAAGAAGAGTCAGTCTTCTTGTACTTATGTCGGCATTGTGCTCTTTGTATTTAATTCCGATGCAATTTCTGTGTTTCATCGTCAATAAGAAGGTCAGAGGGATACAGTAAACCCGAAGTGAAGCATCTGAATCTATAACTAGTGTCACAGGAATGTTTCAAAACATAGACAGTAGGAAGACTCAGTCTTCTTGTACTTAAGTCGTCATTGTGCCTTTTGTATTTAATTCCGATGCAATTTCTGTGTTTCATCGTCAATAAGAAGGTCAGAGGGATACAGTAAACCTTAAGCTGAGCATCGGAATCTGTAACTAGCGTCACAGGAATGGTTCATAACATAGACAGTAGCAAGAGTCAGTCTTCTTGTACTTAAGTCGGCATTGTGTCTTTTCTATGTCATTCCGAAGCAAATTCTGTGTTTCATCGTCAATAAAAAGGTCCAAGGGATACAGTAAACCTGAAGTGAGGCATCGGAATCTGTTACTAACGTCACAGGAATGGTTCAAAACATAGACAGTAAGAAGAGTCAGTCTTCTTGTACTTCAGTCGGCATTGTGCCTTTTCTATTTGATTGCGATGCAATTTCTGTGTTTCATCGTCAATAAGAGGGTCAGCGGTATACAATAAACCTGAAGTGAAGCATCGGAATCTATAACTAGTGTCACAGGAATGGTTCAAAACGTAGACTGTAAGAGGAGTCAGTCTTCTTGTACTTAAGTCGGCATTGTGCCTTTTCAATTTAATTCCGATGCAATTTCTGTGTTTCATCGTCAATAAGCAGGTCAGAGGGATACAGTAAACCTGAAGTGAAGCATCGGAAACAATAACTAGTGTCACAGGAATGGTTCAAATCATAGTCAGTAAGAAGAGTCAGTCTTCTTCTACTTAAAACGGCATTGTGCCTCTTCTATTTAATTCCGATGCAATTTCTGTGTTTCATCGTCAATAAGAAGGTCCAAGGGATACTGTAAACCTGAAGTGAAGCATCGGAATCCATAACTAGTGTCACAGGAATGGTTCAAAGCATAGACAGTAAGAAGAGTCAGTCTTCTTGTACTTAAGTCGGCATTGTGCCTTTTCTATTCAATTCCGATCCAATTTCTGTGTTTCATCGTCAATAAGAAAGTCAGAGGGATACAGTAAACCTGAAGTGAAGCATCGGATTCTATACCTAGTGTCACAGGAATGGTTCAAAACATAATCAGAAAGAAGAGTCAGTCTTCTTGTACTTAAGTCGGCATTGTGCTTTTTTATTTAATTCCGATGCAATTTCTGTGTTTCATCGTCAATGAGAAGGTCAGAGGGATACAGTAAAACTGAAGTGAGGCATCGGAATGTATAACTAGTGTCACAGGAATGGTTCAAATCATAGTCTGTAAGAAGAGTCAGTCTTCTTACACTTAAGTCGGCATTGTGCCTTTTGTATTTAATTTCGATGCAATTTCTGTGTTTCATTGTCAATAAGAAGGTCCAAGGGATACAGTAATCCTGAAGTGAAGCATCGGAATCTATAACTACATCACAGGAATGGTTCAAAACATAGTCAGTAATTAGAGTCAATCTTCTTGTACTTAAGTCGGCATTGTGTATTTTGTATTTAATTACGATGCAATTTCTGTGTTTCATCGTCAATAAGAAGGTCCAAGAGATACAGTAAACCTGAAGTGAAGCTTCGGAATCTATAACTAGTGTCACAGGAATGGTTCAAAACAGTCAGTAAGAAGAGTCAGTCTTCTTGTACTTAAGTCGGCATTGTGCTCTTTGTATTTAATTCCGATGCAATTTCTGTGTTTCATCGTCAATAAGAAGGTCAGAGGGATACAGTAAACCCGAAGTGAAGCATCTGAATCTATAACTAGTGTCACAGGAATGTTTCAAAACATAGACAGTAGGAAGACTCAGTCTTCTTGTACTTAAGTCGTCATTGTGCCTTTTGTATTTAATTCCGATGCAATTTCTGTGTTTCATCGTCAATAAGAAGGTCAGAGGGATACAGTAAACCTTAAGCTGAGCATCGGAATCTGTAACTAGCGTCACAGGAATGGTTCATAACATAGACAGTAGCAAGAGTCAGTCTTCTTGTACTTAAGTCGGCATTGTGTCTTTTCTATGTCATTCCGAAGCAAATTCTGTGTTTCATCGTCAATAAGAAGGTCCAAGGGATACAGTAAACCTGAAGTGAGGCATCGGAATCTGTTACTAACGTCACAGGAATGGTTCAAAACATAGACAGTAAGAAGAGTCAGTCTTCTTGTACTTCAGTCGGCATTGTGCCTTTTCTATTTGATTGCGATGCAATTTCTGTGTTTCATCGTCAATAAGAGGGTCAGCGGTATACAATAAACCTGAAGTGAAGCATCGGAATCTATAACTAGTGTCACTGGAATGGTTCAAAACATAGACTGTAAGAGGAGTCAGTCTTCTTGTACTTAAGTCGGCATTGTGCCTTTTCTATTTAATTCCGATGCAATTTCTGTGTTTCATCGTCAATAAGCAGGTCAGAGGGATACAGTAAACCTGAAGTGAAGCATCGGAAACAATAACTAGTGACACAGGAATGGTTCAAATCATAGTCAGTAAGAAGAGTCAGTCTTCTTCTACTTAAAACGGCATTGTGCCTCTTCTATTTAATTCCGATGCAATTTCTGTGTTTCATCGTCAATAAGAAGGTCCAAGGGATACTGTAAACCTGAAGTGAAGCATCGGAATCCATAACTAGTGTCACAGGAATGGTTCAAAGCATAGACAGTAAGAAGAGTCAGTCTTCTTGTACTTAAGTCGGCATTGTGCCTTTTCTATTCAATTCCGATCCAATTTCTGTGTTTCATCGTCAATAAGAAAGTCAGAGGGATACAGTAAACCTGAAGTGAAGCATCGGATTCTATAACTAGTGTCACAGGAATGGTTCAAAACATAATCAGAAAGAAGAGTCAGTCTTCTTGTACTTAAGTCGGCATTGTGCTTTTTTATTTAATTCCGATGCAATTTCTGTGTTTCATCGTCAATGAGAAGGTCAGAGGGATACAGTAAAACTGAAGTGAGGCATCGGAATGTATAACTAGTGTCACAGGAATGGTTCAAATCATAGTCTGTAAGAAGAGTCAGTCTTCTTCCACTTAAGTCGGCATTGTGCCTTTTGTATTTAATTTCGATGCAATTTCTGTGTTTCATTGTCAATAAGAAGGTCCAAGGGATACAGTAATCCTGAAGTGAAGCATCGGAATCTATAACTACATCACAGGAATGGTTCAAAACATAGACAGTAATTAGAGTCAATCTTCTTGTACTTAAGTCGGCATTGTGTATTTTGTATTTAATTACGATGCAATTTCTGTGTTTCATCGTCAATAAGAAGGTCCAAGGGATACAGTAAACCTGAAGTGAGGCATCGGAATCCGTTACTAACGTCACAGGAATGGTTCAAAACATAGACAGTAAGCGGAGTCAGTCTTCTTGTACTTAAGTTGGCATTATGCCTTTTCTATTTAATTCCGATGCAATTTCTGTGTTTCATCGTCAATAAGCAGGTCAGAGGGATACAGTAAACCTGAAGTGAAGCATCGGAAACAATAACTAGTGTCACAGGAATGGTATTCAAATCATAGTCAGTAAGAAGAGTCAGTCTTCTTGTACTTAAATCGGCATTGTGCCTTTTCTATTTAATTCCGATGCAATTTCTGTGTTTCATCGTCAATAAGAAGGTCCAAGGGATTCTGTAAACCTGAAGTGAAGCATCGGAATCTATAACTAGTGTCACAGGAATGGTGCAAAGCATACACAGTAAGAAGAGTCAGTCTTCTTGTACTTAAGTCGGCATTGTGCCTTTTCTATTTGATTCCGATGCAATTTCTGTGTTTCATCGTCAATAAGAAAGTCCAAGGGATACAGTAAACATGAAGTGAAGCATCGGAAACTGTAACAAGTGTCACAGGAATGGTTCAAAACATAGACAGTAGGAAGAGTCTGTCTTCTTGTACTTAAGTCGGCATTGTGCCTTTTCTATTTAATTCCGATGAAATTTCTGTGTTTCATCGTCAATAAGAAGGTCCAAGAGATACAGTAATCCTCAAGTGAAGCATCGGAATCTGTAACTAACGTCACAGGAATGGTTCATATCATAGACAGTAAGAAGAGTCAGTCTTCTTGTACTTAAGTCGGCATTGTGCCTTTTCTATTTAATTCCGATGCAATATCTGTGTTTCATCGTCAATAAGAAGGTCCAAGAGATACAGTAAACCTGAAGTCAAGCTTCGGAATCTATAACTAGTGTCACAGGAATGGTTCAAAACAGTCAGTATGAAGAGTCGGTCTTCTTGTACTTAAGTCGGCATTGTGCCTTTTGTATTTAATTTCGATGCGATTTCTGTGTTTCATCGTCAATAAGAAGGTCAGAATGATACAGTAAACCTGAAGTGAAGCATCGGAATCTATAACTAGTGTCACAGGAATGGTTCAAAGCATAGACAGTAGGAAGGGTCAGTCTTCTTGTACTTAATTTTGCATTGTGCCTTTTGTAATTAATTCCGATGCAATTTCTGTGTTTCATCGTCAATAAGGAGGTCAGAGGGATACAGTAAGCCTGAAGTGAAGCATCGGAATCTGTAACTAGTGTCACAGAAATGGTTCAAAACATAGGCAGTGGGAAGAGTCAGTCTTCTTGTACTTAAGTCATCATTGTGCCTTTTCTATTTAATTCCCATGCAATATCTGTGTTTCATCGTCAATAAGAATGTCCAAGGGATACAGTAAACCTAAAGTGAAGCATCGGTATCTGTAACTAGCGTCACAGGAGTTGTTCAAAACATAGACAGTATGAAGAGTCAGTCTTCTTGTACTTAAGTCGGCATTGTGCCTTTTCTATTTAATTCCGATGCAATTTCTGTGTTTCATCGTCAATAAGAAGGTCAGAGGGATACAGTAAACCTGAAGTGAAGCATCGGAATTAATAACTAGAGTCACAGGTAAGGTTCAAAACATAATCAGGAAGCAGAGTCAGTCTTCTTGTACTTGAGTCGGCATTGTGCCTTTTGTATTTAATTCCGATGCAATTTCTGTGTTTCATCGTCAATAAGAAGGGCAGAGGGATACAGTAAACCTGAAGTGAAGCATCGGAATCTATAACTAGTGTCACAGGAATGGTTCAAAACAGTCAGTAAGAAGAGTCAGTCTTCTTGTACTTAAGTCGGCATTGTGCTCTTTGTATTTAATTCCGATGCAATTTCTGTGTTTCATCGTCAATAAGAAGGTCAGAGGGATACAGTAAACCTGAAGTGAAGCATCGGAATCTATAACTAGTGTCACAGGAATGTTTCAAAACATAGACAGTAGGAAGACTCAGTCTTCTTGTACTTAAGTCGTCATTGTGCCTTTTGTATTTAATTCCGATGCAATTTCTGTGTTTCATCGTCAATAAGAAGGTCAGAGGGATACAGTAAACCTTAAGTTGAGCATCGGAATCTGTAACTAGCGTCACAGGAATGGTTCATAACATAGACAGTAGCAAGAGTCAGTCTTGTTGTACTTAAGTCGGCATTGTGTCTTTTCTATGTAATTCCGAAGCAAATTCTGTGTTTCATCGTCTACAAGAAGGTCCAAGGGATACAGTAAACCTGAAGTGAGGCATCGGAATCTGTTACTAACGTCACAGGAATGGTTCAAAACATAGACAGTAAGAAGAGTCAGTCTTCTTGTACTTCAGTCGGCATTGTGCCTTTTCTATTTGATTGCGATGCAGTTTCTGAGTTTCATCGTCAATAAGAGGGTCAGCGGTATACAATAAACCTGAAGTGAAGCATCGGAATCTATAACTAGTGTCACAGGAATGGTTCAAAGCATAGACAGTAAGAGGAGTCAGTCTTCTTGTACTTAAGTCGGCATTGTGCCTTTTCTATTTAATTCCGATGCAATTTCTGTGTTTCATCGTCAATAAGCAGGTCAGAGGGATACAGTAAACCTGAAGTGAAGCATCGGAAACAATAACTAGTGTCACAGGAATGGTTCAAATCATAGTCAGTAAGAAGAGTCAGTCTTCTTGTACTTTAATCGGCATTGTGCCTTTTCTATTTAATTCCGATGCAATTTCTGTGTTTCATCGTCAATAAGCATGTCAGAGGGATACAGTAAACCTGAAGTGAAGCATCGGAAACAATAACTAGTGTCACAGGAATGGTTCAAAGCATAGACAGTAAGAAGGGTCAGTCTTCTTGTACTTAAGTCGGCATTGTGCCTTTTCTATTTAATTCCGATCCAATTTCTGTGTTTCATCGTCAATAAGAAAGTCAGAGGGATACAGTAAACCTGAAGTGAAGCATCGGATTCTATAACTAGTGTCACAGGAATGGTTCAAAACATAATCAGAAAGAAGAGTCAGTCTTCTTGTACTTAAGTCGGCATTGTGCCTTTTTTATTTAATTCCTATGCAATTTCTGTGTTTCATCGTCAATGAGAAGGTCGGAGCGATACAGTAAAACTGAAGTGAGGCATCGGAATGTATAACTAGTGTCACAGGAATGGTTCAAATCATAGTCTGTAAGAAGAGTCAGTCTTCTTGCACTTAAGTCGGCATTCTGCCTTTTGTATTTAATTTCGATGCAATTTCTGTGTTTCATTGTCAATAAGAAGGTCCAAGGGATACAGTAATCCTGAAGTGAAGCATCGGAATCTATAGCTACATCACAGGAATGGTTCAAAACATAGACAGTAATTAGAGTCAATCTTCTTGTACTTAAGTCGGCATTGTGTATTTTGTATTTAATTACGATGCAATTTCTGTGTTTCATCGTCCATAAGAAGGTCCAAGGGATACAGTAAACCCGAAGTGAAGCATCGGAATCTATAACTAGTGTCACAGGAATGGTTCAAAACATAGACAGTAAGAGGAGTCAGTCATCTTGTACTTAAGTCGGCATTGTGCCTTTTCTATTTAATTCCGATGCAATATCGGTGTTTCATCGTCAATAAGAAGGTCAGAGGGATACAGTAAACCTGAAGTGAAGAATCGGAATCTATAACTAGTGTCACAGGAATGTTTCAAAACATAGACAGTAGGAAGACTCAGTCTTCTTGCACTTAAGTCGGCATTGTGCCTTTTGTATTTAATTCCGATGCAATTTCTGTGTTTCATCGTCAATAAGAAGGTCAGAGGGATACAGTAAACCTTAAGTTGAGCATCGGAATCTGTAACTAGTGTCACAGGAATGGTTCAAAACATAGACAGTAGCAAGAGTCAGTCTTGTTGTACTTAAGTCGGCATTGTGTCTTTTCTATTTAATTTCGAAGCAAATTCTGTGTTTCGTCGTCAATAAGAAGGTCGAAGGGATACAGTAAACCTGAAGTGAGGCATCGGAATCTGTTACTAACGTCACAGGAATGGTTCAAAACATAGACAGTAAGAAGAGTCAGTCTTCTTGTACTTCAGTCGGCATTGTGCCTTTTCTATTTGATTGCGATGCAATTTCTGTGTTTCATCGTCAATAAGAGGGTCAGCGGTATACAATAAACCTGAAGTGAAGCATCGGAATCTATAACTAGTGTCACAGGAATGGTTCAAAACATAGACAGTAAGAGGAGTCAGTCTTCTTGTACTTAAGTCGGCATTGTGCCTTTTCTATTTAATTCCGATGCAATTTCTGTGTTTCATCGTCAATAACCAGGTCAGAGGGATACAGTAAACCTGAAGTGAAGCATCGGAAACAATACATAGTGTCACAGGAATGGTTCAAATCATAGTCAGTAAGAAGAGTCAGTCATCTTGTACTTAAATCGGCATTGTGCCTTTTCTATTTAATTCCGATGCAATTTCTGTGTTTCATCGTCAATAAGAAGGTCCAAGGGATACTGTAAACCTGAAGTGAAGCATCGGAATCTATAACTAGTGTCACAGGAATGGTTCAAAGCATAGACAGTAAGAAGAGTCAGTCTTCTTGTACTTAAGTCGGCATTGTGCCTTTTGTATTTAATTCCGATGCAAATTCTGTGTTTCATCGTCAATAAGAAGGTCAGAGGGATACAGTAAACCTTAAGTTGAGCATCGGAATCTGTAACTAGTGTCACAGGAATGGTTCAAAACATAGACAGTAGCAAGAGTCAGTCTTGTTGTACTTAAGTCGGCATTGTGTCTTTTCTATGTAATTCCGAAGCAAATTCTGTGTTTCATCGTCAATAAGAAGGTCCAAGGGATACAATAAGCCTGAAGTGAGGCATCGGAATCTGTTACTAACGTCACAGGAATGGTTCAAATCATAGACAGTAAGAAGAGTCAGTCTTCTTGTACTTCAGTCGGGATTGTGCCTTTTCTATTTGATTGCGATGCAATTTCTGTGTTTCATCGTCAATAAAAGGGTCAGCGGTATACAATAAACCTGAAGTGAAGCATCGGAATCTATAACTAGTGTCACAGGAATGGTTCAAAACATAGACAGTAAGAGGAGTCAGTCTTCGTGTACTTAAGTCGGCATTGTGCCTTTTCTATTTAATTCCGATGCAATTTCTGTGTTTCATCGTCAATAAGCAGGTCAGAGGGATACAGAAAAACCTGAAGTGTAGCATCGGAAACAATAACTAGTGTCACAGGAATGGTTCAAATCATAGTCAGTAAGAAGAGTCAGTCTTCTTGTACTTAAATCGGCATTGTGCCTTTTCTATTTAATTCCGATGCAATTTCTGTGTTTCATCGTCAATAAGAAGGTCCAAGGGATACTGTAAACCTGAAGTGAAGCATCGGAATCTATAACTAGTGTCACAGGAATGGTTCAAAGCATAGACAGTAAGAAGAGTCAGTCTTCTTGTACTTAAGTCGGCATTGTGCCTTTTCTATTTAATTCCGATCCTTTCTCTGTGTTTCATCGTCAATAAGAAAGTCAGAGGGATACAGTAAACCTGAAGTGAAGCATCGGATTCTATAACTAGAGTCACAGGAATGGTTCAAAACATAATCAGAAAGAAGAGTCAGTCTTCTTGTACTTAAGTCGGCATTGTGCCTTTTTTATTTAATTCCGATGCAATTTCTGTGTTTCATCGCCAATGAGAAGGTCAGAGGGATACAATAAAACTGAAGTGAGGCATCGGAATGTATAACTAGTGTCACAGGAATGGTTCAAATCATAGTCTGTAAGAAGAGTCAGTCTTCTTGCACTTAAGTCGGCATTGTGCCTTTTGTATTTAATTCTGATGCAATTTCTGTGTTTCATTGTCAATAAGAAGGTCCAAGGGATACAGTAATCCTGAAGTGAAACATCGGAATCTATAACTACATCACAGGAATGGTTCAAAACATAGACAGTAATTAGAGTCCGTCTTCTTGTACTTAAGTCGGCATTGTGCCATTTGTATTTAATTCCGATGCAATTTCTGTGCTTCATCGTCAATAAGAAGGTCAGAGGGATACAGTAAACATGAAGTGAAGCATCGGAATCTATAACTAGTGTCACAGGAATGGTTCAAAACAGTCAGTAAGCAGAGTCAGTCTTCTTGTACTGAAGTTGGCATTGTGCCTTTTGTATTTAATTTCGATGCAATTTCTGTGTTTCATTGTCAACAAGAAGGTCGGAGGGCTACAGTAAACCTGAAGTGAAGCATCAGAAACTGTAACGAGTGTCACAGGAACGGATCATAACATAGACAGTAATAATAGTCAGTCTTCTTGTACATAAGTCGGCATTGTACATTTTCTAATTAATTTCGATGCGATATCTGTGTTTCATCGTCAATAAGAAGGTCCAAGGCATACAGTAAACCTTAAGTGAAGCATCGGAATCTGTAACTACCGTCAAAGGAATGGTTCAAAACTTAGACAGTAAGAAGAGTCAGTCTTCTTGTACTTAAGACGGCATTGTGCCTTTTGTATCTAATTCCGATGCAATATCTGTGTTTCATCGACAATAAGAAGGTCGGAGGGATTCAGTAAAGATATAGTGAGGCATCGGTATCTATAACTAGTGTCACAGGAATGGTTCAAAGCTTAGACAGTAAGAAGGGTCAGTCTTCTTGTACTTAAGTCGGCATTGTGATTTTTGGATTTAATTCCGATGCAATTTCTGTGTTTCATCGTCAATAAGAAAGTCCAAGGGATACAGTAAACCAGAAGTGAAGCATCGGAATCTATAACTAGTGTCACAGGAATGGTTCAAAACATAGACAGTAGGAAGAGTCAGTCTTCTTGTACTTAAGTCGGCATTGTGCCTTTTCTATTTAATTCCGCTGCAATTTCTGTGTTTCATCGTCAATAAGAAGGTCCAAGGGATACAGTAATCCTCAAGTGAATCATCGGAATCTGTAACTAACGTCACAGGAATGGTTCATAACATAGAAAGTAAGAAGAGTCAGTCTTCTTGTACTTAAGTCGGCATTGTGCCTTTTCTATTTAATTCCGATGCAATATCTGTGTTTCATCGTCAATAAGAATGTCCGAGTGATACAGTAAAACTGAAGTGAAGCACCGGAATCTATAACTAGTGTCACAGGAATGGTTCCAAACATAATCAGTAAGAAGAGTCAGTCTTCATGTACTTGAGTCGGCATCGTGCTTTTTCTATTTAATTCCGATGCAATTTCTGTGTTTCATCGTCAATAAGAAGGTCAGAGGGATACAGTAAACCTGAAGTGAAGCATCGGAATCTATAACTAGTGACACCGGAATGGTTCAAAACATAGTCAGTAAGAAGAGTCATTCTTCTTGTACTTAAGTCGGCATTGTGTATTTTGTATTTAATTACGATGCAATTTCTGTGTTTCATCGTCAATAAGAAGGTCCAAGAGATACAGTAAGCCTGAAGTGAAGCTTCGGAATCTATAACTAGTATCACAGGAATGGTTCAAAACAGTCAGTATGAAGAGTCAGTCTTCTTGTACTTAAGTGGGCATTGTGCCTTTTGTATTTAATTTCAATGCAATTTCTGTGTTTCATCGTCAATAAGAATGTCCAAGGGATACAGTAAACCTGAAGTGAAGCATCGGTATCTGTAACTAGCGTCACAGGAATTGTTCAAAACACAGACAGTAAGAAGAGTCAGTCTTCTTGTACTTAAGTCTTCATTGTGCCTTTTCTATTTAATTCCGATGCAATTTCTGTGTTTCATCGTCAATAAGAAGGTCAGAGGGATACAGTAAACCTGAAGTGAAGCATCGGAATCTATAACTAGTGTCACAGGAATGGTTCAAAACATAATCAGGAAGCAGAGTCAGTCTTCTTGTACTTAAGTCGGCATTGTGCCATTTGTATTTAATTCCGATGCAATTTCTGTGTTTCATCGTCAATAAGAAGGTCAGAGGGATACAGTAAACCTGTAGTGAACCATCGGAATCTATAACTAGTGTCACAGGAATGGTTCAAAACATAGAGAGTATGAAGGGTCAGTCTTCTTGTACTTAAGTCGGCATTGTGCATTTTGTATTTAATTCCGATGCAATTTCTGTGTTTCATCGTCAATAAGATGGTTCAAGGGATACAGTAAAGCTGAAGTGAAGCATCGGAATCTATAACTAGTGTCACAGGAATGGTTCAAGACATAGACAGTAAGGAGAGTCAGTCTTCTTGTACTTAAGTCGCCATTGTGCCACTTGTATTTATTTCAGATTGAATTTCTGTGATTCATCTTCAATAAGAACGTCAGAGGGATACAGTAAACCTGAAGTGAAGCATCGGAATCTATAACTAGTGTCACAGGAATGGTTCAAAACAGTCAGTAAGAAGAGTCAGTCTTCTTGTACTTAAGTCGGCATTGTGCCTTTTGTATTTAATTCCGATGCAATTTCTGTGTTTCATCGTCAATAAGAAGGTCAGAGTGATACAGTAAACCTGAAGTGAAGCATCCGAATCTATAACTAGTGTCACAGAAATGTTTCAAAACATAGACAGTAGGAAGACTCAGTCTTCTTGTACTTAAGTCGGCATTGTGCCTTTTGTATCTAATTCCGATGCAATTTCAGTGTTTCATCGCCAATAAGAAGGTCACAGGGATACAGTAAACCGTAAGTTGAGCATCGGAATCTGTAACTAGTGTCACAGGAATGGTTCAAAACATAGACAGTAGCAAGAATAAGTCTTCTTGTACTTAAGTCGGCATTGTGTCTTTTCTATTTAATTCCGATGCAAATTCTGTGTTTCATCGTCAATAAGAAGGTCCAAGGGATAAATTAAACCTGAAGTGAAGCATCGGAATCTGTTACTAACGTCACAGGAATGGTTCAAAACGTAGACAGTAAGAAGAGTCAGTCTTCTAGTACTTCAGTCGGCATTGTGCCTTTTCTATTTGTTTGCGATGCATTTTCTGTATTTCATCGTCAATAAGAGGGTCAGAGGTATACAATAAGCCTGAAGTAAAGCATCGGAATCTATAATTAGTGTCACAGGAATGGTTCGAAACTTACTCAGAAAGAAGAGTCAGTCTTCTTGTACTTAAGTCGGCATTGTGCCATTTCTATTTCATTCCGATGCAATTTCTGTGTTTCATCGTCAATAAGCAGGTCAGAGGGATACAGTAAACCTGAAGTGAAGCATCGGAATCAATAACTAGTGTCACAGGAATGGTTCAAATCATAGTCAGTAAGAAGAGTCAGTCTTCTTGTACTTAAGTCGGCATTGTGCCATTTCTATTTAATGCCGATGCAATTTCTGTGTTTCATCGTCAATAAGAAGGTCCAAGGGATACTGTAAACCTGAAGTAAAGCATCGGAATCTATAACTAGTGTCACAGGAATGGTTCAAAGCATAGTCAGTAGGAAGAGTCAGTGTTCTTGTACGTAAGTCGGCATTGTGCCTTTTCTATTTAATTCCGATGCAATTTCTGTGTTTCTTCGTCAATAAGAAGGTCCGAGGAATACAGTAAACCTGAAATGAAGCATCGGAATCTGTAACTATCGTCACAGGAATGGTTCAAATCATAGACAGTAAGAAGAGTCAGTCTTCTTGAACTTAAGTCGGCATTGTGCGTTTTCCATTTAATTCAGATGCAATTTCTGTTTTTCATTGTCAATAAGAAGGTCAGAGGGATACAGTAAACCTGAAGTGAAGCATCGGAATCAATAACTAGTGTCACAGGAATGGTTCAAACATAGACTGTAAGAAGAGTCAGTATTCTTGTACTTAAGTCGGCATTGTGCCTTTTCTATGTAATTCCGATGCAATTTCTGTGTTTCATCGTCAATAAGAATGTCAGAGGGATACAGTAAACCTGAAGTGAAGCATCGGAATCTATAACTAGTGTCACAGGAATGGTTCAAAACATAGTCAGTAAGAAGAGTCAGTCTTCTTGTACTTAAGTCGGCATTGTGCCTTCTATATTTAAATCCGATGCAATATCTGTGTTTCATCGTCAATAAGAAGGTCAGACGGATACAGAAAACCTGTAGTGAAGCATCGGAATCTATAACTTGTGTCACAGGAATGGTTCCAAACATAGTCAGTAAGAAGATTCAGTCTTCTTGTACTTAACGCGGCATTGTGCCTTATGTATATAATTCCGATGCAATTTCTGTGTTTCATCGTCAATGAGAAGGTCCAAGGGATACAGTAAACCTGAAGTGTAGCATCGGAATCTATAACTAGTGTCACAGGAATGGTTAAAAACATAGACAGTAAGAAGAGTCAGTCTTCTTGTACTTAAGTCGGCATTATGAGTTTTGTATTTAATTCCGATGCAACTTCTGTGTTTCATCGTCAATAAGAAGGTCAGTGGGATACAGTAAACCTGAAGGTACGCATCGGAATCTATAACTAGTGTCACAGGAATGGTTCAAAACATAGACAGTAAGAGGAGTCAATCTTCTTGTACTTCAGTCGGCATTGTGCCTTTTCTATTTAA
Organism: Schistocerca piceifrons; assembly: GCF_021461385.2. Classification (NCBI taxonomy): domain Eukaryota; kingdom Metazoa; phylum Arthropoda; class Insecta; order Orthoptera; family Acrididae; genus Schistocerca; species Schistocerca piceifrons. The sequence continues at coordinate 10,734 of NW_025728145.1, read as the reverse complement.
TTCCGATGCAATTTCTGTGTTTCATCGTCAAAAAGAAGGTCTAGGGATACAGTAAACCTGAAGTGAAGCATCGGAATCTATAACTAGTGTCACAGGAATGGTTCAAAACATAGACAGTAGGAACAGTCAGTCCACTTGTACTTAAGTCGGCATTGTGCCTTTTGTGTTTTACTCCGATGCACTATCTGTGTTTCATAGTCAATAAGAAGATCCAAGGGAAACAGTAAACCTGAAATGAAGCATCGGAATCCATAACTAGTGTCACAGGAATGGTTCAAATCATAGACAGTAGGAAGATTCAGTCTACATGTACTTAAGTCGGCATTGTGCCTTTTGTATTTATTTCCGATGCAATTTCTGAGTTTCATCGTCAATAAGAAGGTCAGAGGGATACAGTAAACCTGAAGTGAAGCATCGGAATCTATAACTAGTGTCACAGGAATGGTTCAAGACATTGACAGTAAGAAGAGTCAGTCTTCTTGTACTTAAGTCGGCATTGTGGCCTTTTCAATTTAATTCCAATGCAGTTACTGTGTTTCGTCGTCAATAAGAAGGTCAGAGGGATACAGTAAACCTGAAGTGAAGAATCGGAATCTCTAACTAGTGTCACAGGAATGGTTCAAATCATAGTCAGTAAGAAGAGTTAGTCTTCTTGTACTTAAGTCAGCATTGTGCCTTTTGTATTTAATTCCGATGCAATTTCTGTGTTTCATCGTCATCAAGAAGGTCCAAGGGATACAGTAAACCTGAAGTAAAGCATCGGAATCTGAAATTACCGTCACAAGAATGGTTCAAAGCATAGACACTAAGAAGAGTCAGTCTTCTTGTACTTAAGTCGGCATTGTGCCTTTTCTATAGAATTCCGATGCAATTTCTGTGTTTCGTCGCCAATAAGAAGGTCCAAAGGATACAGTAAATCTGAAGTGAAGCATCGGAATCTATAACTAATGTCCCAGGAATCGTTCAAAACATAGACAGTAAGAAGAGTCAGTCTTCTTGTACTTAAGTCCGCATCGTGCCTTTTGTATTTAGTTCCGATGCAATTCTTTGTTTCTTTGTCAATAAGAAGGTCCTAGGGATAGAGTAAACCTGAAGTGAATCATTCGAATCTATAACTAGTGTCACAGGAATGGTTCAAAGCATAGTCAGTAAGAAGAGTCAGTCTTCTTGTACTTAAGTCGGCATTGTGCCTTTTGTATTTAATTCCGATGCAATTTCTGTGTTTCATCGTAATTACGAAGGTCCAAGGGATACAGTAAACCTGAAGTGAAGCATCGGAATCTATAACTAGTGTCACAGGAACGGTTCAAAACATAGACAGTAGGAAGAGTCAGTCTTCTGGTACTTAAGTCGGCATTGTGCCTTTTCTATTTATTTCCGCAGCAATTTCTGTGTTTCATCGTCAATAAGAAGGTCCAAGGGATACAGTAATCCTCAAGTGAAGCATCGGAATCTGTAACTAACGTCACAGGAATGGTTCATAACATAGACAGTAAGAAGAGTCAGTCTTCTTGTACTTAAGTCGGCATTGCGCCTTTTCTATTTAATTCCGATGCAATATCCGTGTTTCATCGTGAATAAGAAGGTCCAAGGGATACAGTAAAACTGAAGTGAAGCATCGGAATCAATAACTAGTGTCACAGGAATGGTTCAAAATATAGACAGTAAGAGGAGTCAGTCTTCTTCTACTTAAGTCGGCATTATGCCTTTTCTATTTAATTCCGATGCAATATCGGTGTTTCATCGTCAATAAGAATGTCAGAGGGTTACAGTAAACCAGAAGTGAAGCATCGGAATCTATAACTAGTGTCACAGGAATGGTTCCAAACATAATCAGTAAGAAGAGTCAGTCTTCATGTACTTAAGTCGGCATCGTGCTTTTTCTATTTAATTCCGATGCAATTTCTGTGGTTCATCGTCAATAAGAAGGTCAGAGGGATACAGTAAACCTGAAGTGAAGCATCGGAATCTATAACTAGTGACACCGGAATGGTTCAAAACATAGTCAGTAAGAAGAGTCAGACTTCTTGTACTTAAGTCGGCATTGTGTATTTTGTATTTAATTACGATGCAATTTCTGTGTTTCATCGTCAATAAGAAGGTCCAAGAGATACAGTAAACCTGAAGTGAAGCTTCGGAATCTATAACTAGTGTCACAGGAATGGTTCAAAACAGTCAGTATGAGGAGTCAGTCTTCTTGTACTTAAGTCGGCATTGTGCCTTTTGTATTTAATTTCAATGCAACTTCTGTGTTTCATCGTCAATAGGAAGGTCAGAGGGATACAGTAAACCTGAAGTGAAGCTTCGGAATCTATAACTACTGTCACAGGAATGGTTCAAAACATAGACAATAGGAAGGGTCAGTCTTCTTGTACTTAAGTCGGCATTGTGCCTTTTCTATTTAATTGCGATGCAATATCTGTGTTTCATCGTCAATAAGAATGTCCAAGGGATACAGTAAACCTGAAGTGAAGCATCGGTATCAGTAACTAGCGTCACAGGAATTGTTCAAAACATAGACAGTAAGAAGAGTCAGTCTTCTTGTACTTGAGGCTTCATTGTGCCTTTTCTATTTATTTCCGATGCAATTTCTGTGTTTCATCGTCAATAAGAAGGTCAGAGGGATACAGTAAACCAGAAGTGAAGCATCGGAATCTATAACTAGTGTCACAGGAATGGTTCAAAGCACAATCAGGAAGCAGAGTCAGTCTTCTTGTACTTAAGTCGGCATTGTGCCTTTTGCATTTAATTCCGATGCAATTTCTGTGTTTCATCGTCAATAAGAAGGTCAGAGAGATACAGTAAACCTGTAGTGAAGCATCGGAATCTATAACTAGTGTCACAGGAATGGTTCAAAACATAGACAGTATGAAGGGTCAGTCTTCTTGTACTTAAGTCGGCATTGTGCATTTTGTATTTAATTCCGATGCAATTTCTGTGTTTCATCGTCAATAATAGGGTCAGAGGTATACAATAAACCTGAAGTAAAGCATCGGAATCTATAACTAGTGTCACAGGAATGGTTCAAAACTTAGTCAGAAAGAACAGTCAGTCTTCTTGTACTTAAGTCGGCATTGTGCATTTTGTATTTAATTCCGATGCAATTTCTGTGTTTCATCGTCAATAAGAAGGTCCAAGGGATACAGTAAACCTGAACTGAAGCATCGGAATCTATAACTAGTGTCACAGGAATGGTTCAATACATAGACAGTAAGGAGAGTCAGTCTTCTTGTACTTAAGTCGACATTGTGCCACTTGTATTGACTCCAGATTGAATTTCTGTGTTTCATCTTTAATAAGAACGTCAGAGGGATACAGTAAACCGAAGTGAAGCATCGGAATCTATAACTACTGTCATAGGAATGGTTCAAAACAGTCAGTAAGAAGAGTCAGGCTTCTTGTACTTAAGTGGGCATTGTGCCTTTTGTATTTAATTCCGATGCAATTTCTGTGTTTCATCGTCAATAAGAAGGTCCAAGGGATACAGTAAACCTGAAGTGAAGCATCGTAATCTGTTACTAACGTCCCAGGAATGGTTCAAAACATAGACAGTAAGAAGAGACAGTCTTCTTGTACTTCAGTCGGCATTGTGCCTTTTCTATTTGATTGCGATGCAATTTCTGTGTTTCATTGTCAATAATAGGGTCAGAGGTATACAATAAACCTGAAGTAAAGCATCGGAATCTATAACTAGTGTCACAGGAATGGTTCAAAACTTAGTCAGAAAGAACAGTCAGTCTTCTTGTACTTAAGTCGGCATTGTGCATTTTGTATTTAATTCCGATGCAATTTCTGTCTTTCATCGTCAATAAGAAGGTCCAAGGGATACAGTAAACCTGAAGTGAAGCATCGGAATCTATAACTAGTGTCACAGGAATGGTTCAAAACATAGACAGTAGGAAGAGTCAGGCTTCTTGTACTTAAGTCGGCATTGTGCCTTTTGTGTTTAACTCCGATGCACTATCTGTGTTTCATAGTCAATAAGAAGATCCAAGGGATATAGTAAACCTGAAATGAAGCATCGGAATCCATAACTAGTGTCACAGGAATAGTTCAAATCATAGACAGTAGGAAGATTCAGTCTACATGTACTTAAGTCGGCATTGTGCCTTTTGTATTTATTTCCGATGCAATTTCTGAGTTTCATCGTCAATAAGAAGGTCAGAGGGATACAGTAAACCTGAAGTGAAGCATCGGAATCTCTAACTAGTGTCACAGGAATGGTTCAAATCATAGTCAGTATGAAGATTCAGTCTACATGTACTTAAGTCGGCATTGTGCCTTTTGTATTTATTTCCGATGCAATTTCTGAGTTTCATCGTCAACAAGATGGTCCAAGGGATACAGTAAACCTGAAGTGAAGCATCGTAATCTGAAACTACCGTCACAAGAATGATTCAAAGCATAGACACTAAGAAGAGTCAGTCTTCTTGTACTTAAGTCGGCATTGTGCCTTTTCTATTGAATTCCGATGCAATTTCTGTGTTTCGTCGCCAATAACAAGGTCCAAAGGATACAGTAAATCTGAAGTGAAGCATCGGAATCTATAACTAATGTCCCAGGAATCGTTCAAAACATAGACAGTAGGAAGAGTCAGTCTTCTTGTACTTAAGTCCGCATTGTGCCTTTTGTATTTAGTTCCGATGCAATTTCTTTGTTTCTTTGTCAATAAGAAGGTCCTAGGGATAGAGTAAACCTGAAGTGAAGCATTCGAATCTATAACTAGTGTCACAGGAATGGTTCAAAACATAGTCAGTAAGAAGAGTCAGTCTTCTTGTACTTAAGTCGGCATTGTGCCTTTTGTATTTAATTCCGATGCAATTTCTGTGTTTCATCGTAATTACGAAGGTCCAAGGGATACAGTAAACCTGAAGTGAAGCATAGGAATCTATAACTAGTGTCACAGGAATGGTTCAAAACATAGACACTAAGAAGAGTCAGTCTTCTTGTACTTAAGTCGGCATTGTGTCTCTTGTATTTAATTCCGATGCAATTTCTGTGTTTCATCGTCAAAAAGAAGGTCAGAGGGATACAGTAAACCTGAAGTGAAGCATCGGAATCTATAACTAGTGTCACAGGATGGGTTCAAAACATAGACAGTAGGAAGAGTCAATCTTCTTGTACTTGAGTCGGCATTGTGCCTTTTCTATTTAATTTCGATGCAATTTCTGTGTTTCATCGTCAAAATGAAGGTCAGAGGGATACAGTAAACCTGAAGTGAAGCATCGGAATCTATAACTAGTGTCACAGGAATGATTCAAAACATAGACAGTAAGAAGAGTCAGTATTCTTGTACTTAAGTCGGCATTGTGCCTTTTCTATTTAATTCCGATGCAATTTCTGTCTTTCATCGTCAATAAGGAGGTCCAAGGGATACAGTAAACATGAAGTGAAATATCGGAACCTATAACTAGTGTCACAGGAATGGTTCAAAACATAGACAGTAAGAAGAGTCTGTCTTCTTGTACTTAAGTCGGCATTGTGCCTTTTCTATTTAATTCCGATGCAATTTCTGTGTTTCATCGTCAATAAGAAGGTCAGAGGGATACTGTAAACCTGAAGTGAAGCATCGGAATCTATAACTAGTGTCACAGGAATGGTTCAAAACATAGTCAGTAAGAAGAGTCAGTCTTCTTGCACTTAAGTCGGCATTGTGCCTTTTGTATTTAATTTCGATGCAATTTCTGTGTTTCATCGTCAATAAGAAGGTCCAAGGGATACAGTAAACCTGAAGTGAAGCATCGGAATCTATAACTAGTGTCACAGCAATGGTCCAACACATAGTCAGTAAGAAGAGTCAGTCTTCTTGTACTTAAGTCGGCATTGTGCTTTATGTATTTAATTCCGATGAAATTTCTGTGTTTTATCGTCAAAAAGAAGGTCAGAGGAATACAGAAATCCTGAAGTGAAGCATCGTAATCTATAACTAGTGTCACAGGAATGGTTCAAAACATAGACAGTAGGAAGAGTCAGTCATCTTGTACTTAAGTCGGCATTGTGCCTTTCCTATTTAATTCCGATGCAATTTCTGTGTTTATTCGTCAATAAGAAGGTCCAAGGGCTACAGTAAACCTGAAGTGAAGCATCGGATTCTATAACTAGTGTCACAGGAATAGTTCAAAACATAGACAGTAAGAAGAGTCAGTCTTCTTGTACTTAAGTCGGCATTGTGCCTTTTCTATTTAATTCCGATGCAATTTCTGTGTTTCATTGTGAATAAGAAGGTCAGAGGGATACAGTAAACCTGAAGTGAAGCATCGGAACCTATTACTAGTGTCACAGGAATGGTTCAAAACGAACAGTAAGAAGAAGCAGTCTTCTTGTACTTAAGTCGGCATTGTGCGTTTTGTATTTAATTCCGATGCTATTTCTGTGTTTCATCGTCAATAAGAAGGTCAGATGGATACAGTAAAACCTGAATTTAAGCATCGGAATCTATAACTAGTGTCACAGGAATAGTTCCAAACATAGTCAGTAAAAAGAGTGAGTCTTCTGATAATTAAGTCGGTATTGTGCCTTTTGTATTTAATTCCGATGCAATTTCCGTGTTTCATCGTCAATAAGCACGTTCAAGAGATACAGTAAACCTGAAGTGAATCATCGGAATCTATAACTAGTGTCACAGGAATGGTTCATAACATAGTCAGTACGAAGAGTCAGTCTTCTTGTACTTAAGACGGCTTTGTGCCCTTTGTATTTAATTCCGATGCAATTTCTGTGTTTCATCGTCAATAACAAGGTCAGAGAGATACAGTAAACCTGAAGTGAAGCATCTGAATCTATAACTAGTGTCACAGGTATGGTTCAAAACATAGACAGTAGGAAGAGTCAGTCTTCTTGTACTTAAGTCGGCATTGTGCCTTTTCTATTTAATTCCGATGCAATTTCTGCGTTTCTTCGTCATTAAGAAGGTCAGAGGGATACAGTAAACCTGAAGTAAAGAATCGAAATCTGTAACTCGCGTCACAGGAATGGTTCAAATCATAGACAGTAAGAAGAGTCAGTCTTCTTGTAATTAAGTCGGCATTGTGCCTTTCCTATTTAATTCCGAAGCAATTTCTGTGTTTAAGCGTCAATAAGAAGGTCAGAGGGATACAGTAAACCTGAAGTGAAGCATTGGAATCTATAACTAGTGTCACAGGTATGGTTCAAAACATAGACAGTAGGAAGAGTCAGTCTTCTTGTACTTAAGTCGGCATTGTGCCTTTTCTATTTAATTCCAATGCAATTTCTGCGTTTCTTCGTCATTAAGAAGGTCAGAGGGATACAGTAAACCTGAAGTAAAGCATCGGAATCTGTAACTCGCGTCACAGGAATGGTTCAAATCATAGACAGTAAGAAGAGTCAGTCTTCTTGTAATTAAGTCGGCATTGTGCCTTTTCTATTTAATACCGATGCAATTTCTGTGTTTCATTGTCAATGAGAAGGTCAGAGGGATACAGTAAACCTGAAGTGAAGCATCTGAACCTATAACTAGCGTCACAGGAATGGTTCAAAACGGACAGTAAGAAGAAGCAGTCTTCTTGTACTTGAGTCGGCATTGTGCGTTTTGTATTTAATTCCGATGCAATTTCTGTGTTTCATCGTCAATAAGAAGGTCAGAGGGATAGAGTAAACCTGAATTGAAGCATCGGAATCTATAACTAGTGTCACAGGAATAGTTCCAAGCATAGTCAGTAAAAAGAGTGAGTCTTCTGATACTTATGTCGGTATTGTGCCTTTTGTATTTCATTCCGATGCAATTTCTGTGTTTCATCGTCAATAAGAACGTTGAAGGGATACAGTAAACCTGAAGTGAAGCATCGGAATCTATAACTAGTGTCACAGGAATGGTTCAAAACATAGACAGTAGGAAGAGTCAGTCTTCTTGTACATAAGTCGGCATTGTGCCATTTCTATTTAATTCCGATGCAATTTCTGTGTTTCATTGTCAATAAGATGGTCAGAGGGATACAGTAAACCTGAAGTGAAGCATCGGAACCTATAACTAGTGTCACAGGAATGCTTCAAAACGGACAGTAAGAAGATGCAGTCTTCTTGTACTTAAGTCGGCATTGTGGGTTTTGTATTTAATTCCGATGCAATTTCTGTGTTTCATCGTCAATAAGAAGGTCAGAGGGTACAGTAAACCTGAATTGAAGCATCGGAATCTATAACTAGTGTCACAGGAATAGTTCCAAACATAGTCAGTAAAAAGAGTGAGTCTTCTGATACTTAAGTCGGTATTGTGCCCTTTGTATTTCATTCCGATGCAATTTCTGTGTTTCATCGTCAAAAACAAGGTCAGAGGGATACAGTAAACCTGAAGTGAATCATCGGAATCTATAACTAGTGTCACAAAAATGGTTGAAATCATAGTCAGTACGAAGAGTCAATCTTCTTGTACTTAAGTCGGCATTGATCCTTTTGTATTTAATTCCGATGCAATTTCTGTGTTTCATCGTCAAAAAGAAGGTCAGAGGGATACAGTAAACCTGAAGTGAAGCATCGGAATCTATAACTAGTGTCACAGGAATGGTTCAAAACATAGACAGTAGGAAGAGTCAGTCTTCTTGTACTTAAGTCGGCATTGTGCCTTTTCTATTTAATTCCGATGCATTTTCGGTGTTTCATCGTCAAAAAGAAGGTCACAGGGATACAGTAAACCAGAAGTGAAGCATCGGAATCTATAACTGGTGTCACAGGAATGGTTCAAATCATAGACAGTAGAATAAGTCAGTCTTCTTGTACTTAAGTCGGCATTGTGGCTATTCTATTTAACTCCGATGCAATTTCTGTGTTTCATAGTCAATAAGAACGTTCAAGGGATACAGTAATCCTGAAGTGAATCATCGGAATCTATAACTAGGTCACAGGAATGGTTCAAAACATAGTCAGTGCGAAGAGTCAGTCTTCTTGTACTTAAGTCGGCATTGTGCCTTTTCTATTTAATTCCGATGCATTTTCGGTGTTTCATCGGCAAAAAGAAGGTCACAGGGATACAGTAAACCAGAAGTGAAGCATCGGAATCTATAACTAGTGTCACAGGACTGGTTCAAATCATAGACAGTAGGAAGAGTCAGTCTACTTGTACTTAAGTCGGCATTGTGCCTATTCTATTTAACTCCGATGCAATTTCTGTGTTTCATAGTCAATAAGAACGTTCTAGGGATACAGTAAACCTGAAGTGAAACATCGGAATCTATAACTAGGTCACAGGAATGGTTCAAAACATAGTCAGTACGAAGAGTCAGTCTTCTTGTACTTAAGTCGGCTTTGTGCCTTTTTTATTTAATTCCGATGCAATTTCTGTGTTTCATCGTCAATAACAAGGTCAGAGGGATACAGTAAACCTGAAGTGAAGCATCTGAATCTATAACTAGTGTCACAGGAATGGTTCAAAACATAGACAGTAGGAAGAGTCAGTCTTCTTGTACTTAAGTCGGCATTGTGCCTTTTCTATTTAATTCCGATGCAATTTCTGGGTTTCTTCGTCAATAAGAAGGTCAGAGGGATAAAGTAAACCTGAAGTGAAGCATCGGAATCTGTAACTCGCGTCACAGGAATGGTTCAAATCATAGACAGTAAGAAGAGTCAGTCTTCTTGAAATTAAGTCGGCATTGTGCCTTTCCTATTTAATTCCGATGCAATTTCTGTGTTTAAGCGTCAATAAGAAGGTCAGAGGGATACAGTAAACCTGAAGTGAATCATCGGAATCCATAACTAGTGTCACAAAAATGGTTCAAAACATAGTCAGTACGAAGAGTCAGTCTTCTTGTACTTAAGTCGGCATTGATCCTTTTGTATTTAATTCCGATGCAATTTCTGTGTTTCATCGTCAAAAAGAAGGTCAGAGGGATACAGTAAACCTGAAGTGAAGCATCGGAATCTATAACTAGTGTCACAGGAATGGTTCAAAACATAGACAGTAGGAAGAGTCAGTCTTCTTGTACTTAAGTCGGCATTGTGCCTTTTCTATTTAATTCCGATGCAATTTCGGTGTTTCATCGTCAAAAAGAAGGTCAGAGGAATACAGTAAACCTGAAGTCACAGGAATGGTTCAAAACAGAGACAGTAGGAAGAGTCAGTCTTCTTGTAATTAAGTCGGCATTGTGCCTTTCTTATTTAATTCAGATGCAATTTCTGTGTTTAAGCGTCAATAAGAAGGTCAGAGGGATACAGTAAACCTGAAGTGAATCATCGGAATCTATAACTAGTGTCACAAAAATGGTTCAAAACATAGTCAGTACGAAGAGTCAGTCTTCTTGTACTTAAGTCGGCATTGATCCTTTTGTATTTAATTCCGATGCAATTTCTGTGTTTCATCGTCAAAAAGAAGGTCCAAGGGATACAGTAAACCTGAAGTGAAGCATCGGAATGTATAACTAGTGTCACAGGAATAGTTCATAGCATAGACAGTAAGAAGAGTCAGTCTTCTTGTACTTAAGTCGGCATTGTGCCTTTTCTATTTAATTCCGATGCAATTTCTGTTTTTCATTGTCAATATGAAGGTCAGAGGGATACAGTAAACCTGAAGTGAAGCATCGGAACCTATAACTAGTGTCACAGGAATGCTTCAAAACGGACAGTAAGAAGATGTAGTCTTCTTGTACTTAAGTCGGCATTGTGCGTTTTGTATTTAATTCCGATGCAATTTCTGTGTTTCATCGTCAATAAGAAGGTCAGAGGGATACAGTAAACCTGAATTGAAGCATCGGAATCTATAACTAGTGTCACAGGAATAGTTCCAAACAT
>NW_025728144.1:0-77516 GCF_021461385.2 Schistocerca piceifrons | reverse complement strand
ATGCTTTGAAATATTCCTGTGACACTAGTTATAGATTCCGATGCCTCACTACATCTTTACTGTATCCCTCTGACCTTCTTATTGACGATGAAACACAGAAATTGCATCGGAATTAGATACAAAAGGCACAATGCCGACTTAAGTACAAGAAGACTGACTCTTCTTACTGTCTAAGTTTTGAACCATTCCTGTGACGGTAGTTACAGATTCCGATGCTTCACTACAGGTGTACTGTATCCCCTGGACCTTCTTATTCACGATGAATCACGGATATCGCATCGAAATTAAATAGAAAAGGCACAATGCCGACTTAAGTACAAGAAGACTGACTCTTCCTAATGTATATGTTTTGAACCATTCCTGTGACACTAGTTACAGATTCTGATGCTTCACTTCAGGTTTACTGTATCCCTCTCACCTTCTTATTGACGATGAAACACAGAAATTGCATCGGTATTAAGTACAAAAGGCACAATGCCGACTTAAGTACAAGAAGACTGACCCTTACTACTGTCTATGTTTTGAACAATTCCTGTGACACTAGTTATAGATTCCGATTCTTCACTTCAGGTTTACTGTATCCCTCCGACCTACTTATTGACAATGAAACACAGAAATTGCATCGAAATTAAATACAAAAGGCACAATGCCGACTTAAGTAGAAGAAGACTGACTCTCCTTACTGTCTGTATTTTGAACCATTCCTGTGATGTAGTTATAGATTCCGATGCTTCACTTCCGGTTTACTGTATCCCTTGGACCTTCTTATTGACAATGAAACACAGAAATTGCATCGGAATTAAATACAAAAGGCACAATGCCGACTTAAATACAAGAAGACTTACTCTTCTTACAGACTATGATTTGAACCATTCCTGTGACACTAGTTATACATTCCGATGCCTCACTTCAGGTTTACTGTATCCCTCTGACCTTCTCATTGACGATGAAACACAGAAATTGCATCGGAATTAAATAAAAAAGGCACAATGCCGACTTAAGTACAAGAAGACTGACTCTTCTTTCTGATTATGTTTTGAACCATTCCTGTGACACTAGTTATAGTTTCCGATGCTTCACTTCAGGTTTTGTGTATCCCTTGGACCTTGTTATTGACGATGAAACACTGACATTGCATCGGAATTATATACAAAATGCACAATGCCGACTTAAGTACAGAAAACTGACTCTTCTTATTGACTATGATTTGAACCATTCCTGTGACACTAGTAATACATTTCGATGCTTCACTTCAGGTTTACAGTATACCTCTGACCTTCTCATTGACGATGGAACGAAGACATTGATTCGGAATTAAATAGAAAAGGCACAATGCCGACTTAAGTACAAGAAGACTGACTCTTCCCACCGCCTATGTTTTGAACCATTCCTGTGACACTAGCTATAGATTCCGATGCTTCACTTCAGGTTTACTGTATCCCTCTGACTTTCTTATTGACGTGAAACACAGAAATTGCATCGGAATTAAATACAAAAGGCACAATGCCGACTTAAGTACAAGAAGACTGACTCTCCTTACGGTCTATGTTTTGAACCATTCCTGTGATATAGTTATAATTTCCGATGCTTCACTTCAGGTTCACTGTATCCCGTGGACCTTCTTATTGACGATGAAACACAGAAATTGCATCGGAATTAAATACAAAAGGTACAGTGCCGACTTAAGTACAAGAAGACTGGCTCTTCTTACTGTCTATGTATTGAACCATTCCTGTGACACTAGTTACAGATTCCAATGCTTCACTTCAGGTTTTCTGTATCCCGTGGACCTACTTATTGACGACGAAACGCAGAAATTGCATCGGAATTGAATACAAAAGGCACAATGCCGACTTAAGTACAAGAAAACTGATACTTCTTACTGTCTATGTTTTCAACCATTCCTGTGACACTAGTCATACATTCCGATGCTTGATTTCAGGTTTACTGTATCCCTCTGACCTTCTTATTGACGATGAATCACAGAAATTGCATCGGAATTAAATACAAAAGGCTCAATGCCGACATAAGTAGAAGAAAACTGACCATTCTTACTGTCTATGTTTTGAACCATTCCTGTGGCACTAATTATAGATTCCGATGCTTCACTCCAGGTTTACTGTATCCCTCTGACCTACTTATTCTTGATGAAACACAGACATTGCATCGGAATTAAATTGAAAAGGCACAATGCCGACCTAAGTACAAGAAGACTGGCTCTTCTTACTGTATATGGTTTGAACCTTTCCTTTGAGCCCGATTTTAGATTCCGATGCTTCACTTCAGGTTTCCTGTATCTCTTGGACATTCCCATTGACGACGAAACACAGAAATTGCATCGGAATTAAATACAAAAAGCACAATGCCGACTTATGTACAAGAAAACTGACTCTTCTTACTGTCTATGTTTTGAACCATTCCTTTGACACTAGTTATAGTTTCCGATGCTTCACTTCAGGTTTATTGTATCCCTCTGACCTACTTATTGACGATGAAACACAGTAATTGCATCGGAATTAAATACAAATGGCACAATGCTGACTCAAGTACAAGAAGACTGGCTCTTCTTACTGTCTATGTTTTGAACCATTCCTGTGACACTAGGTACAGATTCCGATACTTCACTTCAGGTTTACTGTATGCCGTGGACCTTCTTATAACGACGAATCGAAGAAATTGCATCGGAATTGAATACAAAACGCACAATTCCGACTTAAGTACAAGAAAACTGACACTTCATACTGCTATGCTTTGAACTATTAATGTGACACTAGTTATAGATTCCGATGCTTCACTTCAGGTTTACTGTAACCCTCTGACCATCTTATTGACGATGAAACACAGAGACTGCATCGGAATTAAATACAAAAGGCTCAATGCCGACTTATGTACAAGAAAACAGACTCTTCTTACTGTTTATGTTTTGAACCATTCCTGTGACACCAGTTATAGATTCCGATGCTTCACTTTAGGTTTACTGTATCCCTCTGACCTTCTTATTGTCGATGAAACACAGAAACTGCATCGGAATTAAATTCAGAAAGCACAATGCCGACTTATGTACAAGAAAACTGACTCTTCTTACGGTCTATGTTTTGAACCATTCCTGTGAAACTAGTTATAGATACCGATGCTTCACGTCAGGTTTACTGTATCACTCTGACCTTCCCATTGACGATGAAACACAGAAATTGCATCGGAATTAATTAGAAATGGCACAATGCCGACTTATGTTCAAGAAGACTGACTCTTCTTTCTGATTATGTTTTGTACAATTTCTGTGACACTAGTTATAGATTCCGATGCTTCACTTCAGGTTTTCTGTATCCCTTGGACCTTCTTATTGACGATGAAACACAGAAATTGCATCTGAATTAAATACAAAAGACACAAAGCCGACTTAAGTACAAGAAGACTGACCCTTCTTACTGTCTATGTTTTGAACCATTCCTGTGACACTAGTTATAGATTCCGATGCCTCACTTCAGGTTTACTGTATCCCTCTGACCTTCTTATTGACGATGAAACACAGAAATTGAATCGGAATGAAATAGAAAAGGCACAAGGCCGAGTTAAGTACAAGAAGACTGACTCTTCTTACTGTCTATTTTTTGAACCATTCCTGTGACGCTAGTTACAGATTCCGATGCTTCACTTCAGGTTTACTGTATCCCTTGGACCTTCTTATTGACGATGAAACACAGATATTGCATCGGAATTAAATGGAAAAGGCACAATGCTGACTTAAGTACAAGAAGACTGACTCTTCCTACTGTGTATGTTTTGAACCATTCCTGTGACACTAGTTACAGATTCCGATGCTTCACTTCAGGTTTACTGTATCCCTCTGACCTTCTTATTGACGATGAAACACAGAAATTGCATCGGAATTAAATACAAAAGGCACAATGCCGACTTAAGTACAAGAAGACTGACCCTTCCTACTGTCTATTTTTTGAACCATTCCTGTGACACTAGTTATAGATTCCGATGCTTCACTTCAGGTTTACTGTATCTCTCTGACCTTCTTATTGTCGATGAAACACAGAAATTGCATCGGAATTAAATACAAAAGGCACAATGCCGACTTAAGTATAAGAAGACTGACTCCTCTTACTGACTGTTTTGAACCATTCCTGTGACTCTAGTTACAGATTCCGGTGCTTCACATCAGGTTTACTGTATCCCTCTGACGTTCTTATTGACGATGCAACACAGAAATTGCATCGGAAATAAATACAAATGGCACAATGCCGACTTAAGTACAAGAAGACTGACTCTCCTTACGGTCTATGTTTTGAACCATTCCTGTGATATAGTTATAGATTCCGATGCTTCACTTCAGGTTCACTGTATCCTTTGGACATTCATATTGACGATGAAACACAGAAATTGCATCGGAATTAAATACAAAAGGTACAATGCTGACTTAAGTACAAGAAGACTGGCTCTTCTTACTGCCTATGTTTTGAACCATTCCTGTGACACTAGTTATAGATTCCGATGCTTCACTTCAGGTTTTCTGTATCCCGTGGACCTTCTTATTGACGACGAAACGCAGAAATTGCATCGGAATTAAATACAAAGGGCTCAATGCCGACTTAAGTACAAGAAAACTGACTCTTCTTACTGTTTATGTTCTGAACCTTTCCTGTGACACTTGTTATAGATTCCGATGCATCACTTTAGGTTTACTGTATTCCTCTGACCTTTGTATTGACGATGAAACACAGAAATTGCATCGGAATTAAATACAAAAGGCACAATGCTGACTCAAGTTCAAGAAGACTGGCTCTTCTTACTGTCTATGGTTTGAACCATTCCTTTGAGCCCGATTTTAGATTCCGATGCTTCACTTCGGGTTTACAGTATCCCTTGGACATTCCTATTGACGACGAAACACAGAAATTGCATCGGAATTAAATACAAAAGCACAATGCCGACTTAAGTACAAGAAAACTGACTCTTCTTACGGTCTATGTTTTGAACCATTCCTGTGACACTAGTTATAGACTCCGATGCTTCACTTCAGGTTAACTGTATCCCTCTGACCTTCTTATTGACGATTAAAAACTCAGAAATTGCATCGGAATTAAATTCAAAAGGCATAATGCCGTCTCAAGTACAACAAGACTGGCTCTTCTTCCTGTCTATGTTTTGAACCTTTCCTTTGAGCCCGAAGTTAGATTCCGATGCTACACTTCAGGTTTACTGTATCCCTTGGACATTCCTATTGACGACGAAACACAGAAATTGCATCGGAATTAAATACAAAAGGCACAATGCCGACTTATGTACAAGATAACTGACCCTTCTTACTGTCTATGTTTTGAACCATTCCTGTGACACTAGTTATAGATTCCGATGCTTCACTTCATGTTTACTGTATCCCTCTGACCTTCTTATTGACGATGAAACACAGAAATTGCATCGGAATTAAATACAAAAGGCACAATGCCGACTAAAAGTACAAGAACACTGGCTCTTCTTACTGTCTATGATTTGAACATTTCCCTTGAGAACGATTTTAGATTCCGATGCTTCACTTCAGGTTTACTGTATCCTTTGGACATTCCTATTGACGACGAAACACAGAAATTGCATCGGAATTAATTAGAAACGGCACAATGCTGACTTATGTTCAAGAAGACTGAATCTTCTTTCTGATTATGTTTTCTACAATTGCTGTGACACTAGTTATAGATTCCGATGCTTCACTTCAGGTTTACTGTATCCCTTGGACCTTCTTATTGACGATGGCACACAGAAATTGCATCGGAATTAAATACAAAAGGCACAAAGCCGACTTAAGTACAAGAAGACTGACCCTTCTTACTGTCTATGTTTTGAACCATTCCTGTGACACTAGTTATAGTTTCCGATGCCTCACTTCAGGTTTACTGTAACCCTTGGACCTTCTTATTGACGATGAAACACAGATATTGCATCGGATTTAAATAGAAAAGTCACATTGCTGACTTAAGTACAGGAAGACTGACTCTTCCTACTATGTATGTTTTGAACCATTTATGTGACACTAGTTACAGATTCCGATGCTTCACTTCAGGTTTACTGTATCCCTCTGACCTTCTTATTGACGATGAAACACAGAAATTGCATCGGAATTAAATGCAAAAGGCACAATGCAGACTTAAGTACAAAAAGACTGACCCTTCCTACTGTCTATGGTTTGAACCATTCCTGTGACTCTAGTTACAGATTCCGATGCTTCACTTCAGGTTTACTGTATCCCTCTGACCTTCTTATTGACGATGAAACACAGAAATTGCATCGGAATTAAATACAAAAGGCACAATGCCGACTTAAGTACAAGAAGACTGACTCTTCTTAATGACTGTTTTGAACCATTCCTGTGACACTAGTTATAGATTCCAATGCTTCACTTCAAGTTTACTGTATCCATCTGACGTTCTTATTGCTGATGAAACACAGAAATTGCATCGGAATTAAATACAAAAGGTACAATGCCGACTTAAGTACAAGAAGACTGGCTCTTCTTACTGTCTATGTTTTGAACCATTCCTGTGACACTAGTTATGGATTCCGATGCTTCACTTCAGGTTTTCTGTATCCCGTAGTCCTTCATATTGATGACGAAACGCAGAAATTGCTTCGGAATTGAATACAAAGGGCACAATGCCGACTTAAGTACAAGAAAACTGACACTTCTTACTGTCTATGTTTTGAACCATTCCTGTGACACTAGTTATACATTCCGATGCTTCACTTCAGGTTTACTGTATCCCTCTGACCTTCTTATTGACGATGAATCACAGAAATTGCATCGGAATTAAATACAAAAGGCTCAATGCCGACTTAAGTACATGAAAACTGACTCTTCTTACTGTTTATGTTCTGAACCATTCCCGTGACACTAGTTATAGATTCCGATGCTTCACTTTAGGTTTACTGTATCCCTCTGACCTTCGTATTGACGATGAAACACAGAAATTGCATCGGAATTAAATACAAAAGGCACAATGCCGACTCAAGTACAAGAAGACTGGCTCTTCTTACTGTCTATGGTTTGAACCTTTCCTTTGAGCCCGATTTTAGATTCCGATGCTTTACTTCAGGTTTACAGTATCCCTTGGACTTTCCTATTGACGACGAAACACAGAAATTGCATCGGAATTAAATACAAAAGGCACAATGGCAACTTATGTACAAGGAAACTGAGTCTTCTTACTGTCTATGTTTTGAACCATTCCTGTGACACTAGTTATAGATTCCGATGCTTCACTACAGGTTTACTGGTTCCCTCTGACCTTCTTATTGACGATGAAACACAGAAATTCCATCGGAATTAAATACAAAAGGCACAATGCCGTCTTATGTACATGAAAACTGACTCTTCTTACTGTCTATGCTTTGAATTATTCCTGTGACACTAGTTATAGATTCCGATGCTTCACTTCAGGTTTACTGTATCCCTCTGACCTTCTTATTGACGATGAAACACAGAAATTGTATCGGAATTAGATACAAAAGGCCCAATGCCGACTTATGTACAAGAAAACAGACTCTTCTTACTGTCTATGTTTTGAACCGTTCCTGTGACACTAGTTATAGGTTCCGATGCTTCACTTTAGGTTTACTGTATCCTGCTGACCTTCATATTGTCGATGGAACACAGAAATTGCATCGGAATTCAATACAGAAGGCACAATGTCGACTTAAGTACAAGAAAACTGACTCTTATTACTGCCTATGTTTTGAACCATTCCTGTGAAATTAGTTATAGATTCCGATGCTTCACATCAGGTTTACTGTATCCCTCTGACCTTCTTATTGACGATGAATCACAGAAATTGCAACGGAATTAAATACAAAAGGCACAATGCCGACTCAAGTACAAGAAGACTGGCTCATCTTACTGTCTATGACTTGAACCTTTCCTTAGATCACGATTTTAGATTCCGATGCTTCACTTCAGGTTTACTGTATCCCTTGGACATTCCTATTGACGACGAAACACAGACATTGCATCGGAATTAAATACAAAAGGCACAATGCCGACTCAAGTACAAGTAGACTGGCTCTTCGTGCTGTCTATGTTTTGAACCTTTCCTGTGAGACCGGTTTTAGATTCCGATTCTTCACCTCAGGTTTACTGTATCCCTCTGACAATCTTATTGACGATGAAACACAGAAATTGCATCTGAAGTAAATACAAAAGGCACAATGCCGACTTAAGTAGACGAAGACTGACTCTTCTTATTGTCTATGTTTCGAACCATTCCTGTGACACTAGTTATAGATTCCGATGCTTCACTTCAGGTTTATTGTAACCCTCTGACCTTCGTATTGACGATCAAACACAGAAATTTCATCGGAATTAAATACAAAAGGCACAATGCCGAATCAAGTACAAGAAGACTGGCTCTTCTTATTGTCTATGTTTTGAACCATTCCTGTGACGCTAGTTATAGATTCCGATGCTTCACTTCAGGTTTACTGTGTAGAGCTGACCTTCTCGTTGACGATGAAACACAGAAATTGCATCGGAATTATATACAAAAGCCACAATGCCGACTTAAGTAAAAGAAGATTGACCCTTCTTACTGGCAATGTTTTGAACCATTCCTGTGACACTAGTTATAAATTCCGATGCTTCACTTCAGGTTTACTGTATCCCTCTGACCTTCTTATCGACGATGAAACACAGAAATTGCACCTCATTTAAATACAAAAGTCACAATGCCGACTTAAGTAGAAGAAGACTGACTCTTCTTACTGTCTATGGTTTGAACCATTCCTGTGACACTACTTATAAATTCCGATGCTTCACTTCAGGTTTACTGTATTCCCCTGACCTTCTTATTGAAGATAAAACACTGAATATTCATCGAAATTAAATACAAAAGGCACGATGCCGACTTAAGTACAAGAAAATTGACACTTCTTACTGTCTATGCTTTGAACCACTCCTGTGACACTAGTCATAGATTCCGATGCTTCACTTCAGGTTTACTGTATCCCTCTGACCTTCTTATTGACGATGAAACACAGAAATTGCATCTCAATTAAATACAAAAGGCACAATGCCGACTTAAGTAAAAGAAGACTGACTCTTCTTACTGTCTATGGTTTGAACTATTCCTGTGACACTAGTTATAGATTCAGATGCTTCACTTCAGGTTTACTGTATCCCTTGGACCTACTTATTGACGCCGAAACACAGAAATTGCATCGGAATTAAGTAGAATAGGCACAATGCCGACTTAAGTACAAGAAAACTGACACTTCTTACTGTCTATGTTTAGAACCATTCCTTTGACACTAGTTATAGGTTCTGATGCTTCACTTCAGGTTTACTGTATCCCTCTGACCTTCTTATTGACGATGAAACACAGAAATTGCATCGGAATTAAATACAAAAGGCACAATGCTGAACGAAGTACAAGAAATAGACTCTTCTTACTGTCTACGTTTTGAACCATTCCTGTGACACTAGTTATAGATTCCGATGCTTCACTTCAGGTTTACTGTATCCCTCTGACACTCCTATGGACGATGAAACACAGAAATTGCATCAGAATTAAATAATAAAGGCACAATGCCGACTCAAGTACAAGAAGACTGGCTCTTCATACTGTCTATGTTTTGAACCATTCCTGTGACACTAGTTATAGATTCCGATGCTTCACTTTAGGTTTACTGTATCGCTCTGACCTTCGTATTGACGATGAAACACAGGAATTGCATCGGAATTAAATACAAAAGGCACAATGCCGACTCAAGTACAAGAAGACTGGTTGTTCTTACTGTCTATGGTTTGAACCTTTCCTTTGAGCCCGATTTTAGATTCCGATGCTTCACTTCAGGTTTGCAGTATCCCTTGGACATTCCTATTGACGACGAAACACAGGAATTGCATCGGAATTAAATACAAAAGGCACAATGCCGACTTAAGTACAAGAAAACTGACTCTTCTTACGGTCTATGATTTGAACATTTCCCTTGAGAACGATTTTAGATTCCGATGCTTCACTTAAGGTTTACTGTATCCTTTGGACATTCCTATTGACGACGAAACACAGAAATTGCATCGGAATTAATTAGAAACGGCACAATGCCGACTTATGTTCAAGAAGACTGACTCTTCTTTCTGATTATGTTTTGTACAATTCCTGTGACACTAGTTATAGATTCCGATGCTTCACTTCAGGTTTACTGTATCCCTTGGACCTTCTTATTGACGATGACACACAGAAATTGCATCGGAATTAAATACAAAAGGCACAAAGCCGACATAAGTACAAGAAGACTGACCCTTCTTACTGTCTATGTTTTGAACCATTCCTGTGACACTAGTTATAGATTCCGATGCCTCACTTCAGGTTTACTGTATCCCTCTGACCTTCTTATTGACGATGAAACACAGAAATTGCATCGGAATTAAATAGAAAAGGCACAAGGCCGACTTAAGTACAAGAAAACTGACTCTTCTTACTGTCTAATTTTTGAACCATTCCTGTGACGCTAGTTACAGATTCCGATGCTTCACTTCAGGTTTACTGTAACCCTTGGACCTTCCTATTGACGATGAAACACAGATATTGCATCGGAATTAAATAGAAAAGGCACATTGCTGACTTAAGTACAGGAACACTGACTCTTCCTACTGTGTATGTTTTGAACCATTCCTGTGACACTAGTTACAGATTCCGATGCTTCACTTCAGGTTTACTGTAACCCTCTGACCTTCTTATTGACGATGAAACTCAGAAATTGCATCGGAATTAAATGCAAAAGGCACAATGCCGACTTAAGTACAAAAAGACTGACCCTTCCTACTGTCTATGGTATAAACCATTCCTGTGACACTAGTTATAGATTCCGATGCTTCACTTCAGGTTTACTTAATCCCTCTGACCTTCTTATTGACGATGACACACAGAAATTGCATCGGAATTAAATACAAAAGGCACAATGCCGACTTAAGTACAAGAAGACTGACTCTTCTTACTGACTGTTTTCAACCATTCCTGTGATGTAGTTATAGATTCCGATGCTTCACTTCCGGTTTACTGTATCCCTTGGACCTTCTTATTGACAATGAAACACAGAAATTGCATCGGAATTAAATACGAAAGGCACAATGCCGACTTCAATACAAGAAGACTGACTCTTCTTACAGACTATGATTTGAACCATTCCTGTGACACTAGTTATACATTCCGATGCCTCACTTCAGGTTTACTGTATCCCTCTGACCTTCTCATTGACGATGAAACACAGAAATTGCATCGGAATTAAATAAAAAAGGCACAATGCCGACTTAAGTACAAGAAGACTGACTCTTCTTTCTGATTATGTTTTGAACCATTCCTGTGACACTAGTTATAGTTTCCGATGCTTCACTTCAGGTTTTGTGTATCCCTTGGACCTTGTTATTGACGATGAAACACTGAGATTGCATCGGAATTATATACAAAATGCACAATGCCGACTTAAGTACAAGAAAACTGACTCTTCTTACAGACTATGATTTGAACCATTCCTGTGACACTAGTAATACATTCCGATGCTTCACTTCAGGTTTACTGTATACCTCTGACCTTCTCATTGACGATGGAACGAAGACATTGATTCGGAATTAAATAGAAAAGGCACAATGCCGACTTAAGTACAAGAAGACTGACTCTTCCCACCGCCTATGTTTTGAACCATTCCTGTGACACTAGCTATAGATTCCGATGCTTCACTTCAGGTTTACTGTATCCCTCTGACTTTCTTATTGACGTGAAACACAGAAATTGCATCGGAATTAAATACAAAAGGCACAATGCCGACTTAAGTACAAGAAGACTGACTCTTCTTACGGTCTATGTTTTGAACCATCCCTGTGATATAGTTATAGATTCCGATGCTTCACTTCAGGTTCACTGTATCCCGTGGACCTTCTTATTGACGATGAAACACAGAAATTGCATCGGAATTAAATAGAAAAGCCACAATGCCGACTTAAGTACAAGAAGACTGACTCTTCCCACTGCCTATGTTTTGAACAAATTCTGTGACACTAGTTACAGATTCTGATGCTTCACTTCAGGTTTAATGTATCCCTCTGACCTTTTTATTGACGATGAAATACAGAAATTGCATCGGAATTAATTACAAAAGGCACAATGCCGAATTAACTACAAGAAGACTGACCCTTCCTACTGTCTATTTTTTTGAACCATTCCTGTGACACTAGTTATAGATTCCGATGCTTCACTTCTGGTTTACTGTATCCCTCTGACCTTCTTATTGACGATGAAACACAGAAATTGCATCGAAATTAAATACAAATGGCACAATGCCGAATTAAGTACAAGAAGACTGACTCTTTATACTGACTGTTTTGAACCATTCCTGTGACACTAGTTATAGATTCCGAAGCTTCACTTCAGGTTTACTGTATCTCTTGGACCTTCTTATAGACGATGAAACACGGAAATTGCATCGTAATTAAATACAAAATACACAATGCCGACTTAAGTACAAGAAGACTGACTCTTCTTACTGACTATGTTTTGATCCATTCCTGTGTCACTAGTTATAGATTCCGATGCTTCACTTCAGGTTTACTGTATCCCTATGACCTTCTTATTGACGATGAACCACAGAAATCGCATCGGATTTAAATAGAAAAAGCACAATACCGACTTAAGTACAAGAAGACTGACTCCTCTTACTGTCTATGCTTTGAACCATTCCTGTGACACTAGTTATAGATTCCGATGCTTCACTTCAGTTTTACTGTATCCCTTGGACCTTCTTATTGATGATGAAACACAGATATTGCATCGGAATTAAATAGAAAAGGCACAATGCCGACTTAAGTACAAGAAGACTGACTCTTCCTACTGTCTATGCTTTGAACAATTCCTGTGACACTAGTTATAGATTCCGATGCTTCACTTCAGGTTTACTGTATCCCTTGCACTTTCTTATTGACGATGAAACACAGAAATTGCATCGGAATCAAATAGAAAAGGCACAATGCCAACTTAAGTACAAGAAGGCTGACTCTTCTTACTGACTATGATTTGAACCATTCCTGTGACACTAGTTATACATTCCGATGCCTCACTTCAGGTTTAACTGTATCCCTCTGACTCTCTCATTGACGATGAAACACAGAAATTGCATCGGAATTAAATAGAGAAGGCACAATGCTGACTTAAGTACAAGAAGACTGACTCTTCTTACTGTCTATTTTATGAAACATTCCTGTGACGTTATTTACAGATTCCGATGCTTCACTTGAGGATTACTGTATCTCTTGGACCTTCTTGCTGACGATGAAACACAGATATTGCATCGGAATTAAATCCAAAAGGCACAATGCCGACTTAAGTACAAGAAGACTGACCCTTCTTACTGTCTATGCTTTGAAATATTCCTGTGACACTAGTTATAGATTCCGATGCCTCACTACATCTTTACTGTATCCCTCTGACCTTCTTATTGACGATGAAACACAGAAATTGCATCGGAATTAGATACAAAAGGCACAATGCCGACTTAAGTACAAGAAGACTGACTCTTCTTACTGTCTAAGTTTTGAACCATTCCTGTGACGGTAGTTACAGATTCCGATGCTTCACTACAGGTGTACTGTATCCCCTGGACCTTCTTATTCACGATGAATCACGGATATCGCATCGAAATTAAATAGAAAAGGCACAATGCCGACTTAAGTACAAGAAGACTGACTCTTCCTAATGTATATGTTTTGAACCATTCCTGTGACACTAGTTACAGATTCTGATGCTTCACTTCAGGTTTACTGTATCCCTCTCACCTTCTTATTGACGATGAAACACAGAAATTGCATCGGTATTAAGTACAAAAGGCACAATGCCGACTTAAGTACAAGAAGACTGACCCTTACTACTGTCTATGTTTTGAACAATTCCTGTGACACTAGTTATAGATTCCGATTCTTCACTTCAGGTTTACTGTATCCCTCCGACCTACTTATTGACAATGAAACACAGAAATTGCATCGAAATTAAATACAAAAGGCACAATGCCGACTTAAGTAGAAGAAGACTGACTCTCCTTACTGTCTGTATTTTGAACCATTCCTGTGATGTAGTTATAGATTCCGATGCTTCACTTCCGGTTTACTGTATCCCTTGGACCTTCTTATTGACAATGAAACACAGAAATTGCATCGGAATTAAATACAAAAGGCACAATGCCGACTTAAATACAAGAAGACTTACTCTTCTTACAGACTATGATTTGAACCATTCCTGTGACACTAGTTATACATTCCGATGCCTCACTTCAGGTTTACTGTATCCCTCTGACCTTCTCATTGACGATGAAACACAGAAATTGCATCGGAATTAAATAAAAAAGGCACAATGCCGACTTAAGTACAAGAAGACTGACTCTTCTTTCTGATTATGTTTTGAACCATTCCTGTGACACTAGTTATAGTTTCCGATGCTTCACTTCAGGTTTTGTGTATCCCTTGGACCTTGTTATTGACGATGAAACACTGACATTGCA
Organism: Schistocerca piceifrons; assembly: GCF_021461385.2. Taxonomy (NCBI): domain Eukaryota; kingdom Metazoa; phylum Arthropoda; class Insecta; order Orthoptera; family Acrididae; genus Schistocerca; species Schistocerca piceifrons. Next base: position 62,978 of record NW_025728144.1, on the reverse strand, counting down.
TCGGAATTATATACAAAATGCACAATGCCGACTTAAGTACAAGAAAACTGACTCTTCTTATTGACTATGATTTGAACCATTCCTGTGACACTAGTAATACATTTCGATGCTTCACTTCAGGTTTACAGTATACCTCTGACCTTCTCATTGACGATGGAACGAAGACATTGATTCGGAATTAAATAGAAAAGGCACAATGCCGACTTAAGTACAAGAAGACTGACTCTTCCCACCGCCTATGTTTTGAACCATTCCTGTGACACTAGCTATAGATTCCGATGCTTCACTTCAGGTTTACTGTATCCCTCTGACTTTCTTATTGACGTGAAACACAGAAATTGCATCGGAATTAAATACAAAAGGCACAATGCCGACTTAAGTACAAGAAGACTGACTCTCCTTACGGTCTATGTTTTGAACCATTCCTGTGATATAGTTATAATTTCCGATGCTTCACTTCAGGTTCACTGTATCCCGTGGACCTTCTTATTGACGATGAAACACAGAAATTGCATCGGAATTAAATACAAAAGGTACAGTGCCGACTTAAGTACAAGAAGACTGGCTCTTCTTACTGTCTATGTATTGAACCATTCCTGTGACACTAGTTACAGATTCCAATGCTTCACTTCAGGTTTTCTGTATCCCGTGGACCTACTTATTGACGACGAAACGCAGAAATTGCATCGGAATTGAATACAAAAGGCACAATGCCGACTTAAGTACAAGAAAACTGATACTTCTTACTGTCTATGTTTTCAACCATTCCTGTGACACTAGTCATACATTCCGATGCTTGATTTCAGGTTTACTGTATCCCTCTGACCTTCTTATTGACGATGAATCACAGAAATTGCATCGGAATTAAATACAAAAGGCTCAATGCCGACATAAGTAGAAGAAAACTGACCATTCTTACTGTCTATGTTTTGAACCATTCCTGTGGCACTAATTATAGATTCCGATGCTTCACTCCAGGTTTACTGTATCCCTCTGACCTACTTATTCTTGATGAAACACAGACATTGCATCGGAATTAAATTGAAAAGGCACAATGCCGACCTAAGTACAAGAAGACTGGCTCTTCTTACTGTATATGGTTTGAACCTTTCCTTTGAGCCCGATTTTAGATTCCGATGCTTCACTTCAGGTTTCCTGTATCTCTTGGACATTCCCATTGACGACGAAACACAGAAATTGCATCGGAATTAAATACAAAAAGCACAATGCCGACTTATGTACAAGAAAACTGACTCTTCTTACTGTCTATGTTTTGAACCATTCCTTTGACACTAGTTATAGTTTCCGATGCTTCACTTCAGGTTTATTGTATCCCTCTGACCTACTTATTGACGATGAAACACAGTAATTGCATCGGAATTAAATACAAATGGCACAATGCTGACTCAAGTACAAGAAGACTGGCTCTTCTTACTGTCTATGTTTTGAACCATTCCTGTGACACTAGGTACAGATTCCGATACTTCACTTCAGGTTTACTGTATGCCGTGGACCTTCTTATAACGACGAATCGAAGAAATTGCATCGGAATTGAATACAAAACGCACAATTCCGACTTAAGTACAAGAAAACTGACACTTCATACTGCTATGCTTTGAACTATTAATGTGACACTAGTTATAGATTCCGATGCTTCACTTCAGGTTTACTGTAACCCTCTGACCATCTTATTGACGATGAAACACAGAGACTGCATCGGAATTAAATACAAAAGGCTCAATGCCGACTTATGTACAAGAAAACAGACTCTTCTTACTGTTTATGTTTTGAACCATTCCTGTGACACCAGTTATAGATTCCGATGCTTCACTTTAGGTTTACTGTATCCCTCTGACCTTCTTATTGTCGATGAAACACAGAAACTGCATCGGAATTAAATTCAGAAAGCACAATGCCGACTTATGTACAAGAAAACTGACTCTTCTTACGGTCTATGTTTTGAACCATTCCTGTGAAACTAGTTATAGATACCGATGCTTCACGTCAGGTTTACTGTATCACTCTGACCTTCCCATTGAAGATGAAACACAGAAATTGCATCGGAATTAATTAGAAATGGCACAATGCCGACTTATGTTCAAGAAGACTGACTCTTCTTTCTGATTATGTTTTGTACAATTTCTGTGACACTAGTTATAGATTCCGATGCTTCACTTCAGGTTTTCTGTATCCCTTGGACCTTCTTATTGACGATGAAACACAGAAATTGCATCTGAATTAAATACAAAAGACACAAAGCCGACTTAAGTACAAGAAGACTGACCCTTCTTACTGTCTATGTTTTGAACCATTCCTGTGACACTAGTTATAGATTCCGATGCCTCACTTCAGGTTTACTGTATCCCTCTGACCTTCTTATTGACGATGAAACACAGAAATTGAATCGGAATGAAATAGAAAAGGCACAAGGCCGAGTTAAGTACAAGAAGACTGACTCTTCTTACTGTCTATTTTTTGAACCATTCCTGTGACGCTAGTTACAGATTCCGATGCTTCACTTCAGGTTTACTGTATCCCTTGGACCTTCTTATTGACGATGAAACACAGATATTGCATCGGAATTAAATGGAAAAGGCACAATGCTGACTTAAGTACAAGAAGACTGACTCTTCCTACTGTGTATGTTTTGAACCATTCCTGTGACACTAGTTACAGATTCCGATGCTTCACTTCAGGTTTACTGTATCCCTCTGACCTTCTTATTGACGATGAAACACAGAAATTGCATCGGAATTAAATACAAAAGGCACAATGCCGACTTAAGTACAAGAAGACTGACCCTTCCTACTGTCTATTTTTTGAACCATTCCTGTGACACTAGTTATAGATTCCGATGCTTCACTTCAGGTTTACTGTATCTCTCTGACCTTCTTATTGTCGATGAAACACAGAAATTGCATCGGAATTAAATACAAAAGGCACAATGCCGACTTAAGTATAAGAAGACTGACTCCTCTTACTGACTGTTTTGAACCATTCCTGTGACTCTAGTTACAGATTCCGGTGCTTCACATCAGGTTTACTGTATCCCTCTGACGTTCTTATTGACGATGCAACACAGAAATTGCATCGGAAATAAATACAAATGGCACAATGCCGACTTAAGTACAAGAAGACTGACTCTCCTTACGGTCTATGTTTTGAACCATTCCTGTGATATAGTTATAGATTCCGATGCTTCACTTCAGGTTCACTGTATCCTTTGGACATTCATATTGACGATGAAACACAGAAATTGCATCGGAATTAAATACAAAAGGTACAATGCTGACTTAAGTACAAGAAGACTGGCTCTTCTTACTGCCTATGTTTTGAACCATTCCTGTGACACTAGTTATAGATTCCGATGCTTCACTTCAGGTTTTCTGTATCCCGTGGACCTTCTTATTGACGACGAAACGCAGAAATTGCATCGGAATTAAATACAAAGGGCTCAATGCCGACTTAAGTACAAGAAAACTGACTCTTCTTACTGTTTATGTTCTGAACCTTTCCTGTGACACTTGTTATAGATTCCGATGCATCACTTTAGGTTTACTGTATTCCTCTGACCTTTGTATTGACGATGAAACACAGAAATTGCATCGGAATTAAATACAAAAGGCACAATGCTGACTCAAGTTCAAGAAGACTGGCTCTTCTTACTGTCTATGGTTTGAACCATTCCTTTGAGCCCGATTTTAGATTCCGATGCTTCACTTCGGGTTTACAGTATCCCTTGGACATTCCTATTGACGACGAAACACAGAAATTGCATCGGAATTAAATACAAAAGCACAATGCCGACTTAAGTACAAGAAAACTGACTCTTCTTACGGTCTATGTTTTGAACCATTCCTGTGACACTAGTTATAGACTCCGATGCTTCACTTCAGGTTAACTGTATCCCTCTGACCTTCTTATTGACGATTAAAAACTCAGAAATTGCATCGGAATTAAATTCAAAAGGCATAATGCCGTCTCAAGTACAACAAGACTGGCTCTTCTTCCTGTCTATGTTTTGAACCTTTCCTTTGAGCCCGAAGTTAGATTCCGATGCTACACTTCAGGTTTACTGTATCCCTTGGACATTCCTATTGACGACGAAACACAGAAATTGCATCGGAATTAAATACAAAAGGCACAATGCCGACTTATGTACAAGATAACTGACCCTTCTTACTGTCTATGTTTTGAACCATTCCTGTGACACTAGTTATAGATTCCGATGCTTCACTTCATGTTTACTGTATCCCTCTGACCTTCTTATTGACGATGAAACACAGAAATTGCATCGGAATTAAATACAAAAGGCACAATGCCGACTAAAAGTACAAGAACACTGGCTCTTCTTACTGTCTATGATTTGAACATTTCCCTTGAGAACGATTTTAGATTCCGATGCTTCACTTCAGGTTTACTGTATCCTTTGGACATTCCTATTGACGACGAAACACAGAAATTGCATCGGAATTAATTAGAAACGGCACAATGCTGACTTATGTTCAAGAAGACTGAATCTTCTTTCTGATTATGTTTTCTACAATTGCTGTGACACTAGTTATAGATTCCGATGCTTCACTTCAGGTTTACTGTATCCCTTGGACCTTCTTATTGACGATGGCACACAGAAATTGCATCGGAATTAAATACAAAAGGCACAAAGCCGACTTAAGTACAAGAAGACTGACCCTTCTTACTGTCTATGTTTTGAACCATTCCTGTGACACTAGTTATAGTTTCCGATGCCTCACTTCAGGTTTACTGTATCCCTCTGACCTTCTTATTGACGATGAAACACAGAAATTGCATCGGAATTAAATAGAAAAGGCACAAGGCCGACTTAAGTACAAGAAAACTGACTCTTCTTACAGTCTAATTTTTGAACCATTCCTGTGACGCTAGTTACAGATTCCGATGCTTCACTTCAGGTTTACTGTAACCCTTGGACCTTCTTATTGACGATGAAACACAGATATTGCATCGGATTTAAATAGAAAAGTCACATTGCTGACTTAAGTACAGGAAGACTGACTCTTCCTACTATGTATGTTTTGAACCATTCCTGTGACACTAGTTACAGATTCCGATGCTTCACTTCAGGTTTACTGTATCCCTCTGACCTTCTTATTGACGATGAAACACAGAAATTGCATCGGAATTAAATGCAAAAGGCACAATGCAGACTTAAGTACAAAAAGACTGACCCTTCCTACTGTCTATGGTTTGAACCATTCCTGTGACTCTAGTTACAGATTCCGATGCTTCACTTCAGGTTTACTGTATCCCTCTGACCTTCTTATTGACGATGAAACACAGAAATTGCATCGGAATTAAATACAAAAGGCACAATGCCGACTTAAGTACAAGAAGACTGACTCTTCTTAATGACTGTTTTGAACCATTCCTGTGACACTAGTTATAGATTCCAATGCTTCACTTCAAGTTTACTGTATCCATCTGACGTTCTTATTGCTGATGAAACACAGAAATTGCATCGGAATTAAATACAAAAGGTACAATGCCGACTTAAGTACAAGAAGACTGGCTCTTCTTACTGTCTATGTTTTGAACCATTCCTGTGACACTAGTTATGGATTCCGATGCTTCACTTCAGGTTTTCTGTATCCCGTAGTCCTTCATATTGATGACGAAACGCAGAAATTGCTTCGGAATTGAATACAAAGGGCACAATGCCGACTTAAGTACATGAAAACTGACTCTTCTTACTGTTTATGTTCTGAACCATTCCCGTGACACTAGTTATAGATTCCGATGCTTCACTTTAGGTTTACTGTATCCCTCTGACCTTCGTATTGACGATGAAACACAGAAATTGCATCGGAATTAAATACAAAAGGCACAATGCCGACTCAAGTACAAGAAGACTGGCTCTTCTTACTGTCTATGGTTTGAACCTTTCCTTTGAGCCCGATTTTAGATTCCGATGCTTTACTTCAGGTTTACAGTATCCCTTGGACTTTCCTATTGACGACGAAACACAGAAATTGCATCGGAATTAAATACAAAAGGCACAATGGCAACTTATGTACAAGGAAACTGAGTCTTCTTACTGTCTATGTTTTGAACCATTCCTGTGACACTAGTTATAGATTCCGATGCTTCACTACAGGTTTACTGGTTCCCTCTGACCTTCTTATTGACGATGAAACACAGAAATTCCATCGGAATTAAATACAAAAGGCACAATGCCGTCTTATGTACATGAAAACTGACTCTTCTTACTGTCTATGCTTTGAATTATTCCTGTGACACTAGTTATAGATTCCGATGCTTCACTTCAGGTTTACTGTATCCCTCTGACCTTCTTATTGACGATGAAACACAGAAATTGTATCGGAATTAGATACAAAAGGCCCAATGCCGACTTATGTACAAGAATACAGACTCTTCTTACTGTCTATGTTTTGAACCGTTCCTGTGACACTAGTTATAGGTTCCGATGCTTCACTTTAGGTTTACTGTATCCTGCTGACCTTCATATTGTCGATGGAACACAGAAATTGCATCGGAATTCAATACAGAAGGCACAATGTCGACTTAAGTACAAGAAAACTGACTCTTATTACTGCCTATGTTTTGAACCATTCCTGTGAAATTAGTTATAGATTCCGATGCTTCACATCAGGTTTACTGTATCCCTCTGACCTTCTTATTGACGATGAATCACAGAAATTGCAACGGAATTAAATACAAAAGGCACAATGCCGACTCAAGTACAAGAAGACTGGCTCATCTTACTGTCTATGACTTGAACCTTTCCTTAGATCACGATTTTAGATTCCGATGCTTCACTTCAGGTTTACTGTATCCCTTGGACATTCCTATTGACGACGAAACACAGACATTGCATCGGAATTAAATACAAAAGGCACAATGCCGACTCAAGTACAAGTAGACTGGCTCTTCGTGCTGTCTATGTTTTGAACCTTTCCTGTGAGACCGGTTTTAGATTCCGATTCTTCACCTCAGGTTTACTGTATCCCTCTGACAATCTTATTGACGATGAAACACAGAAATTGCATCTGAAGTAAATACAAAAGGCACAATGCCGACTTAAGTAGACGAAGACTGACTCTTCTTATTGTCTATGTTTCGAACCATTCCTGTGACACTAGTTATAGATTCCGATGCTTCACTTCAGGTTTATTGTAACCCTCTGACCTTCGTATTGACGATCAAACACAGAAATTTCATCGGAATTAAATACAAAAGGCACAATGCCGAATCAAGTACAAGAAGACTGGCTCTTCTTATTGTCTATGTTTTGAACCATTCCTGTGACGCTAGTTATAGATTCCGATGCTTCACTTCAGGTTTACTGTGTAGAGCTGACCTTCTCGTTGACGATGAAACACAGAAATTGCATCGGAATTATATACAAAAGCCACAATGCCGACTTAAGTAAAAGAAGATTGACCCTTCTTACTGGCAATGTTTTGAACCATTCCTGTGACACTAGTTATAAATTCCGATGCTTCACTTCAGGTTTACTGTATCCCTCTGACCTTCTTATCGACGATGAAACACAGAAATTGCACCTCATTTAAATACAAAAGTCACAATGCCGACTTAAGTAGAAGAAGACTGACTCTTCTTACTGTCTATGGTTTGAACCATTCCTGTGACACTACTTATAAATTCCGATGCTTCACTTCAGGTTTACTGTATTCCCCTGACCTTCTTATTGAAGATAAAACACTGAATATTCATCGAAATTAAATACAAAAGGCACGATGCCGACTTAAGTACAAGAAAATTGACACTTCTTACTGTCTATGCTTTGAACCACTCCTGTGACACTAGTCATAGATTCCGATGCTTCACTTCAGGTTTACTGTATCCCTCTGACCTTCTTATTGACGATGAAACACAGAAATTGCATCTCAATTAAATACAAAAGGCACAATGCCGACTTAAGTAAAAGAAGACTGACTCTTCTTACTGTCTATGGTTTGAACTATTCCTGTGACACTAGTTATAGATTCAGATGCTTCACTTCAGGTTTACTGTATCCCTTGGACCTACTTATTGACGCCGAAACACAGAAATTGCATCGGAATTAAGTAGAATAGGCACAATGCCGACTTAAGTACAAGAAAACTGACACTTCTTACTGTCTATGTTTAGAACCATTCCTTTGACACTAGTTATAGGTTCTGATGCTTCACTTCAGGTTTACTGTATCCCTCTGACCTTCTTATTGACGATGAAACACAGAAATTGCATCGGAATTAAATACAAAAGGCACAATGCTGAACGAAGTACAAGAAATAGACTCTTCTTACTGTCTACGTTTTGAACCATTCCTGTGACACTAGTTATAGATTCCGATGCTTCACTTCAGGTTTACTGTATCCCTCTGACACTCCTATGGACGATGAAACACAGAAATTGCATCAGAATTAAATAATAAAGGCACAATGCCGACTCAAGTACAAGAAGACTGGCTCTTCATACTGTCTATGTTTTGAACCATTCCTGTGACACTAGTTATAGATTCCGATGCTTCACTTTAGGTTTACTGTATCGCTCTGACCTTCGTATTGACGATGAAACACAGGAATTGCATCGGAATTAAATACAAAAGGCACAATGCCGACTCAAGTACAAGAAGACTGGTTGTTCTTACTGTCTATGGTTTGAACCTTTCCTTTGAGCCCGATTTTAGATTCCGATGCTTCACTTCAGGTTTGCAGTATCCCTTGGACATTCCTATTGACGACGAAACACAGGAATTGCATCGGAATTAAATACAAAAGGCACAATGCCGACTTAAGTACAAGAAAACTGACTCTTCTTACGGTCTATGATTTGAACATTTCCCTTGAGAACGATTTTAGATTCCGATGCTTCACTTAAGGTTTACTGTATCCTTTGGACATTCCTATTGACGACGAAACACAGAAATTGCATCGGAATTAATTAGAAACGGCACAATGCCGACTTATGTTCAAGAAGACTGACTCTTCTTTCTGATTATGTTTTGTACAATTCCTGTGACACTAGTTATAGATTCCGATGCTTCACTTCAGGTTTACTGTATCCCTTGGACCTTCTTATTGACGATGACACACAGAAATTGCATCGGAATTAAATACAAAAGGCACAAAGCCGACATAAGTACAAGAAGACTGACCCTTCTTACTGTCTATGTTTTGAACCATTCCTGTGACACTAGTTATAGATTCCGATGCCTCACTTCAGGTTTACTGTATCCCTCTGACCTTCTTATTGACGATGAAACACAGAAATTGCATCGGAATTAAATAGAAAAGGCACAAGGCCGACTTAAGTACAAGAAAACTGACTCTTCTTACTGTCTAATTTTTGAACCATTCCTGTGACGCTAGTTACAGATTCCGATGCTTCACTTCAGGTTTACTGTAACCCTTGGACCTTCCTATTGACGATGAAACACAGATATTGCATCGGAATTAAATAGAAAAGGCACATTGCTGACTTAAGTACAGGAACACTGACTCTTCCTACTGTGTATGTTTTGAACCATTCCTGTGACACTAGTTACAGATTCCGATGCTTCACTTCAGGTTTACTGTAACCCTCTGACCTTCTTATTGACGATGAAACTCAGAAATTGCATCGGAATTAAATGCAAAAGGCACAATGCCGACTTAAGTACAAAAAGACTGACCCTTCCTACTGTCTATGGTATAAACCATTCCTGTGACACTAGTTATAGATTCCGATGCTTCACTTCAGGTTTACTTAATCCCTCTGACCTTCTTATTGACGATGACACACAGAAATTGCATCGGAATTAAATACAAAAGGCACAATGCCGACTTAAGTACAAGAAGACTGACTCTTCTTACTGACTGTTTTCAACCATTCCTGTGACACTAGTTATAGATTCCAATGGTTCACTTCAGGTTTACTGTATCCATCTGACGTTTTTATTGACGATGAAACACAGAAATTGCATCGGAATTAAATACAAAAGGTACAATGCCGACTTAAGTACAAGAAGACTGGCTCTTCTTACTGTCTATGTTTTGAACCATTCCTGTGACACTAGTTATTGATTCCGATGCTTCACTTCAGGTTTTCTGTATCCCGTAGACCTTCATATTGACGACGAAACGCAGAAATTGCATCGGAATTGAATACAAAAGCCACAATGCCGACTTAAGTACGAGAAAACTGACACTTCTTACTCTCTATGTTTTGAACCATTCCTGTGACACTAGTTATACATTCCGATGCTTCACTTCAGGTTTACTGTATCCCTCTGACCTTCTTATTGACGATGAATCACAGAAATTGCATCGGAATTAAATACAAAAGGCTCAATGCCGACTTAAATACAAGAGAACTGACTCTTCTTACTGTTTATGTTCTGAACCATTCCTGCGACACTAGTTATAGATTCCGATGCTTCACTTTAGGTTTACTGTATCCCTCTGACCTTCGTATTGACGATGAAAAGCAGAAATTGCATCGGAATTAAATACAAAATGCACAATGCCGACTCAAGTACAAGAAGACTGGCTCTTCTTACTGTCTATGGTTTGAACCATTCCTTTGAGCCCGATTTTAGATTCCGATGCTTCACTTCAGGTTTACAGTATCCCTTGGACATTCCTATTGACGACGAAACACAGAAATTGCATCGGAATTAAATACAAAAGGCACATTGCCGACTTAAGTACAAGAAAAGTGACTCTTCTTACGGTCTATGTTTTGAACCATTCCTGTGACACTAGTTACAGATTCCGATGCTTCACTTCAGGTTTACTGTATCCCTCTGACCTTCTTATTGACGATTAAAAACTCAGAAATTGCATCGGAATGAAATACAAAAGGCACAATGCCGACTCAAGTACAAGAAGACTGGCTCTTCTTCCTGTCAATGTTTTGAACCTTTCCTCTGAGCCCGATTTTAGATTCCGATGCTACACGTCAGGTTTACTGTATCCCTTGGACATTCCTATTGACGACGGAACACAGAAATTGCATCGGAATTAAATACAAAAGGCACAATGCCGACTTATGTACAAGGAAACTGACTCTTCTTACTGTCTATGTTTTGAACCATTCCTGTGACACTAGTTATAGATTCCGATGCTTCACTACAGGTTTACTGTATCCATCCGACCTTCTTATTGACGATGAAACACAGAAATTGCATTGGAATTAAATACAAAAGGCACAATGCCGACTCAAGTACAGAACACTGGCTCTTCTTACTGTCTATGATTTGAACCTTTCCTTTGAGAACGATTTTAGATTCCGATGCTTCACGTCAGGTTTACTGTATCCTTTGGACATTCCTATTGACGACGAAACACAGAAATTGCATCGGAATTAATTACAAAAGGCACAATGGCGACTTAAGTAAAAGAAGACTGACTCTTCTTACTGTCTATGGTTTGAACTATTCCTGTGACACTAGTTATAGATTCAGATGCTTCACTTCAGGTTTACTGTATCCCTTGGACTTACTTATTGACGCCGAAACACAGAAATTGCATCGGAATTAAGTAGAATAGGCACAATGCCGACTTAAGTACAAGAAAACTGACACTTCTTACTGTCTATGTTTAGAACCATTCCTTTGACACTAGTTATAGGTTCTGATGCTTCACTTCAGGTTTACTGTATCCCTCTGACCTTCTTATTGACGATGAAACACAGAAATTGCATCGGAATTAAATACAAAAGGCACAATGCTGAACGAAGTACAAGAAATATACTCTTCTTACTGTCTACGTTTTGAACCATTCCTGTGACACTAGTTATAGATTCCGATGCTTCACTTCAGTTTTACTGTATCCCTCTGACACTCCTATGGACGATGAAACACAGAAATTGCATCAGAATTAAATAATAAAGGCACAATGCCGACTCAAGTACAAGAAGACTGGCTCTTCATACTGTCTATGTTTTGAACCATTCCTGTGACACTAGTTATAGATTCCGATGCTTCACTTTAGGTTTACTGTATCGCTCTGACCTTCGTATTGACGATGAAACACAGGAATTGCATCGGAATTAAACACAAAAGGCACAATGCCGACTCAAGTACAAGAAGACTGGTTCTTCTTACTGTCTATGGTTTGAACCTTTCCTTTGAGCCCGATTTTAGATTCCGATGCTTCACTTCAGGTTTACAGTATCCCTTGGACATTCCTATTGACGACGAAACAAAGGAATTGCATCGGAATTAAATACAAAAGGCACAATGCCGACTTAAGTACAAGAAAACTGACTCTTCTTACGGTCTACGATTTGAACATTTCCCTTGAGAACGATTTTAGATTCCGATGCTTCACTTAAGGTTTACTGTATCCTTTGGACATTCCTATTGACGACGAAACACAGAAATTGCATCGGAATTAATTAGAAACGGCACAATGCCGACTTATGTTCAAGAAGACTGACTCTTCTTTCTGATTATGTTTTGTACAATTCCTGTGACACTAGTTATAGATTCCGATGCCTCACTTCAGGTTTACTGTATCCCTCTGACCTTCTTATTGACGATGAAACACAGAAATTGCATCGGAATTAAATAGAAAAGGCACAAGGCCGACTTAAGTACAAGAAAACTGACTCTTCTTACTGTCTAATTTTTGAACCATTCCTGTGACGCTAGTTACAGATTCCGATGCTTCACTTCAGGTTTACTGTAACCCTTGGACCTTCCTATTGACGATGAAACACAGATATTGCATCGGAATTAAATAGAAAAGGCAAATTGCTGACTTAAGTACAGGAACACTGACTCTTCCTACTGTGTATGTTTTGAACCATTCCTGTGACACTAGTTACAGATTCCGATGCTTCACTTCAGGTTTACTGTAACCCTCTGACCTTCTTATTGACGATGAAACTCAGAAATTGCATCGGAATTAAATGCAAAAGGCACAATGCCGACTTAAGTACAAAAAGACTGACCCTTCCTACTGTCTATGGTATAAACCATTCCTGTGACACTAGTTATAGATTCCGATGCTTCACTTCAGGTTTACTATATCCCTCTGACCTTCTTATTGACGATGACACACAGAAATTGCAACGGAATTAAATACAAAAGGCACAATGCCGACTTAAGTACAAGAAGACTGACTCTTCTTACTGACTGTTTTCAACCATTCCTGTGACACTAGTTATAGATTCCAATGCTTCACTTCAGGTTTACTGTATCCATCTGACGTTTTTATTGACGATGAAACACAGAAATTGCATCGGAATTAAATACAAAAGGTATAATGCCGACTTAAGTACAAGAAGACTGGCTCTTCTTACTGTCTATGTTTTGAACCATTCCTGTGACACTAGTTATTGAATCCGATGCTTCACTTCAGGTTTTCTGTATCCCGTAGACCTTCATATTGACGACGAAACGCAGAAATTGCATCGGAATTGAATACAAAAGCCACAATGCCGACTTAAGTACAAGAAAACTGACACTTCTTACTGTCTATGTTTTGAACCATTCCTGTGACACTAGTTATACATTCCGATGCTTCACTTCAGGTTTACTGTATCCCTCTGACCTTCTTATTGACGATGAATCACAGAAATTGCATCGGAATTAAATACAAAAGGCTCAATGCCGACTTCAATACAAGAGAACTGACTCTTCTTACTGTTTATGTTCTGAACCATTCCTGCGACACTAGTTATAGATTCCGATGCTTCACTTTAGGTTTACTGTATCCCTCTGACCTTCGTATTGACGATGAAAAGCAGAAATTGCATCGGAATTAAATACAAAATGCACAATGCCGACTCAAGTACAAGAAGACTGGCTCTTCTTACTGTCTATGGTTTGAACCTTTCCTTTGAGCACGATTTTAGATTCCGATGCTTCACTTCAGGTTTACAGTATCCCTTGGACATTCCTATTGACGACGAAACACAGAAATTGCATCGGAATTAAATACAAAAGGCACATTGCCGACTTAAGTACAAGAAAAGTGACTCTTCTTACGGTCTATGTTTTGAACCATTCCTGTGACACTAGTTACAGATTCCGATGCTTCACTTCAGGTTTACTGTATCCCTCTGACCTTCTTATTGACGATTAAAAACTCAGAAATTGCATCGGAATGAAATACAAAAGGCACAATGCCGACTCAAGTACAAGAAGACTGGCTCTTCTTCCTGTCTATGTTTTGAACCTTTCCTCTGAGCCCGATTTTAGATTCCGATGCTACACGTCAGGTTTACTGTATCCCTTGGACATTCCTATTGACGACGGAACACAGAAATTGCAATGGAATTAAATACAAAAGGCACAATGCCGACTTATGTACAAGGAAACTGACTCTTCTTACTGTCTATGTTTTGAACCATTCCTGTGACACTAGTTATAGATTCCGATGCTTCACTACAGGTTTACTGTATCCATCCGACCTTCTTATTGACGATGAAACACAGAAATTGCATTGGAATTAAATACAAAAGGCACAATGCCGACTCAAGTACAGAACACTGGCTCTTCTTACTGTCTATGATTTGAACCTTTCCTTTGAGAACGATTTTAGATTCCGATGATTCACGTCAGGTTTACTGTATCCTTTGGACATTCCTATTGACGACGAAACACAGAAATTGCATCGGAATTAATTACAAAAGGCACAATGCCGTCTTATGTACATGAAAACTGACTCTTCTAACTGTCTATGTTTTGAACCATTCCTGTGACACTAGTTATAGATTCCGATGCTTCACTTCAGGTTTACTGTATCCCTCTGACCTTCTTTTTGGCGATGAAACACAGAAATTGCATCGGAATTCAATACAGAATGCACAATGTCGACTTAAGTACAAGAAAACTGACTCTTATTACTGCCTATGTTTTGAACCATTCCTGAGAAATTAGTTATAGATTCCGATGCTTCACGTCAGGTTTACTGTATTTCTCTGACCTTCTTATTGACGATGAATCACAGAAATTGCATCGGAATTAAATACAAAAGGCACAATGCCGACTCAAGTACAAGAAGACTGGCTCATCTTACTGTCTATGATTTGAACCTTTCCTTAGATCACGAATTTAGATTCAGATGCTACACTTCAGGTTTACTGTATCCCTTGGACATTCCTATTGACGACGAAACACAGACATTGCATCGGAATTAAATACAAAAGGCACAATGCCAACTCAAGTACAAGAAGACTGGCTCTTCGTGCTGTCTATGTATTGAACCTTTCCTGTGAGACCGGTTTTAGATTGCGATTCTTCACTTCCGGTTTACTGTATCCCTCTGACACTCTTATTGACGATGAAACACAGAAATTGCATCTGAATTAAATACAAAAGGCACAATGCCGAATTAAGTAGACGAGGACTGACTCTTCTTATTTTCTATGTTTCGAACCATTCCTGTGACACAAGTTATAGATTCCGATGCTTCACTTCAGGTTTATTGTAACCCTCTGACCTTCGTATTGACGATCAAACACAGAAATTGCATCGGAATTAAATACAAAATGCACAATGCCGAATCAAGTACAAGAAGACTGGCTCTTCTTACTGTCTATGTTTTGAACCATTCCTGTGACGCTAGTTATAGATTCCGATGCTTCACTTCAGGTTTACTGTATACAGATGACCTTGTCGTTGACGATGAAACACAGAAATTGCATCGGAATTATATACAAAAGCCACAATGCCGACTTAAGTAAAAGAAGATTGACCCTTCTTACTGGCTATGTTTTGAACCATTCCTGTGACACTAGTTATAAATTCCGATGCTTCACTTAAGGTTTACTGTATCCCTCTGACCTTCTTATCGACGATGAAACACAGAAAATGAACCTCATTTAAATACAAAAGTCACAATGCCGACTTAAGTACAAGAAGACTGACTCTTCTTACTGTCTATGGTTTGAACCATTCCTGTGACACTACTTATAAATTCCGATGCTTCACTTCAGGTTTACTGTATTCCCCTGACCTTCTTATTGAAGATAAAACACTGAATATTCATCGAAATTAAATACAAAAGGCACGATGCCGACTTAAGTACAAGAAAACTGACACTTCTTACTGTCTATGTTTTGAACCATTCCTGTGACACTAGTCATAGATTCCGATGCTTCACTTCAGGTTTACTGTATCCCTCTGTCCTTCTTATTGACGATGAAACACAGAAATTGCATCTCAATTAAATACAAAAGGCACTATGCCGACTTAAGTAAAAGAAGACTGACTTTTCTTACTGTCTATGGTTTGAACTATTCCTGTGACACTAGTTATAGATTCAGATGCTTCACTTCAGGTTTACTGTATACCTTGGACCTACTTATTGACGCCGAAACACAGAAATTGCATCGGAATTAAGTAGAATAGGCACAATGCCGAATGAAGTACAAGAAAACAGACTCTTCTTACTGTCTACGTTTTGAACCATTCCTGTGACACTAGTTATAGATTCCGATGCTTCACTTCAGGTTTACTGTATCCCTCTGACCTTCTTATTGACGATGAAACACAGAAATTGCATCGGAATTAAACACAAAAGGCACAATGCCGCCTCAAGTACAAGAAGACTGGCTCTTCATACTGTCTATGTTTTGAACCATTCCTGTGACACTAGTTATAGATTCCGATGCTTCACTTTAGGTTTACTGTATCGCTCTGACCTTCGTATTGACGATGAAACACAGGAATTGCATCGGAATTAAATAGAAAAGGCACAATGCCGACTCAAGTACAAGAAGACTGGTTCTTCTTACTGTCTATGGTTTGAACCTTTCCTTTGAGCCCGATTTTAGATTCCGATGCTTCACTTCAGGTTTACGGTATCCCTTGGACATTCCTATTGACGACGAAAAACAGAAATTGCATCGGAATTAAATACAAAAGGCACATTGCCGACTTAAGTACAAGAAAACTGACTCTTCTTACGGTCTATGTTTTGAACCATTCCTGTGACACTAGTTACAGATTCCGATGCTTCACTTCAGGTTTACTGTATCCCTCTGACCTTCTTATTGACGATTAAAAACTCAGAAATTGCATCGGAATGAAATACAGAAGGCGCAATGCCGACTCAAGTACAAGAAGACTGGCTCTTCTTCCTGTCTAAGTTTTGCACCTTTCCTTTGAGCCCGATTTTAGATTCCGATGCTACACTTCTGGTTTACTGTATCCCTTGGACATTCCTATTGACGACGAAACACAGAAATTGCATCGGAATTAAATACAAAAGGCACAATGCCGACTTATGTACAAGAAAACTGACTCTTCTTACTGTCTATGTTTTGAACCATTCCTGTGACACTAGTTATAGATTCCGATGGTTCACTTCAGGTTTACTGTATCCCTCTGACCTTCTTATTGACGATGAAACACAGAAATTGCATCGGAATTAAATACAAAAGGCACAATGCCGACTCAAGTACAAGAACACTGACACTTCTTACTGTCTAAGATTTGAACCTTTCGTTTGAGAACGATTTTAGATTCCGATGCTTCACTTCAGGTTTACTGTATCCTTTGGACATTCCTATTGACGACGAAACACAGAAATTGCATCGGATTTAAATGCAAAAGGCACAATGCCGACTTATGTACGTGAAAACTGACTCTTCTTACTGTC
The DNA here is from genome assembly GCF_021461385.2 of Schistocerca piceifrons. Classification (NCBI taxonomy): domain Eukaryota; kingdom Metazoa; phylum Arthropoda; class Insecta; order Orthoptera; family Acrididae; genus Schistocerca; species Schistocerca piceifrons. The sequence continues at coordinate 45,378 of NW_025728144.1, read as the reverse complement.
TATGTTTTGAACCATTCCTGTGACACTAGTTATAGATTCCGATGCTTCACTTCAGGTTTACTGTATCCTGTGGACCTTCTTATTGACGACGAAACGAAGAAATTGCATCGGAAATGAATATAAAAGGCACAATGCCGACTTAAGTACAAGAAAACTGACACTTCTTACTGTCTATGTTTTGAACTATTCCTGTGACACTAGTTATAGATTCCGATGCTTCACTTCAGGTTTACTGTATCCTTTGGACCTACTTATTGACGACGAAACACAGATATTCCATCGGAATTGAATACAAAAGGCACAATGCCGACTTATGTACATGAAAACTGACTCTTCTTACTGTCTATGTTTTGAACCATTCCTGTGACACTAGTTATAGATTCCGATGCTTCACTTCAGGTTTACTGTATCCCGTGGACCTTCTTATTGACGACGAAACGAAGAAATTGCATCGGAATTGAATACAAAAGGCACAATGCCGACTTAAGTACAAGAAAACTGACACTTCTTACTGTCTATGTTTTGAACTATTCCTGTGACACCAGTTATAGATTCCGATGCTTCACTTCAGGTTTACTGTATCCCTCGGACCTACTTATTGACGCCGAAACACAGAAATTGCATCGGAATTAAGTAGAATAGGCACAATGCCGACTTAAGTACAAGAAAACTGACACTTCTTACTGTCTATGTTTTGAACCATTCCTTTGACACTAGTTATTGGTTCTGATGCTTCACTTCAGGTATACTGTATCCCTCTGACCTTCTTATTGACGATGAAACACAGAAATTGCATCGGAATTAAATACAAAAGGCACAATGCCGACTCAAGTACAAGAACACTGTCTCTTCTTACTGTCTATGATTTGAACCTTTCCTTTGAGAACGATTTTAGATTCCGATGCTTCACTTCAGTTTTACTGTATCCTTTGGACATTCCTATTGACGACGAAACACAGAAATTGCATCGGAATTAAATACAAAAGGCACAATGCCGACTTATGTACATGAAAACTGACTCTTCTTACTGTCTATGTTTTGAACCATTCCTGTGACACTAGTTATAGATTCCGATGCTTCACTTCAGGTTTACTGTATCCCGTGGACGTTCTTATTGACGACGAAACGAAGAAATTGCATCGGAATTGAATACAAAAGGCACAATGCCGACTTAAGTACAAGAAAACTGACACTTCTTACTGTCTATGTTTTGAACTATTTGTGACACTAGTTATAGATTCCGATGCTTCACTTCAGGTTTACTGTATCCCTCTGACCTTCTTATTGACGATGAAACACAGAAATTGCATCGGAATTAAATACAAAAGGCTCAATGCCGACTTATGTACAAGAAAACAGACTCTTCTTACTGTCTATGTTTTGAACCGTTCCTGTGACACTAGTTATAGGTTCCGATGCTTCACTTTAAGTTTACTGTATCCCTCTGACCTTTATATTGACGATGAAAGACAGAAATTGCATCGGAATTCAATACAGAAGGCACAATGCCGACTTAAGTACAAGAAAACTGACTTTTCTTACTGTCTATGTTTTGAACCATTCCTGTGAAATTAGTTATAGATTCCGATGCTTCACGTCAGGTTTACTGTATCCCTCTGACCTTCTTATTGACGATGAATCACAGAAATTGCATCGGAATTAAATACAAAAGGCACAATGCCGACTCAAGTACAAGAAGACTGGCTCATCTTACTGTCTATGATTTCAACCTTTCCTTAGATCACGATTTTAGATTCCGATGCTTCACTTCAGGTTTACTGTATCCCTTGGACATTCCTATTGAAGACGAAACACAGACATTGCATCGGAATTAAATACAAAAGGCACAATGCCGACTCAAGTACAAGAAGGCTGGCTCTTCGTGCTGTGTATGTTTTGAACCTTTCCTGTGAGACCGGTTTTAGATTCCGATTCTTCACTTCAGGTTTACTGTATCCCTCTGACACTCTTATTGACGATGAAACACAGAATTTCATCGGAATTAAATACAAAAGGCACAATGCCGAATCAAGTACAAGAAGACAGGCTCTTCCTACTGTCTATGTTTTGAACCATTCCTGTGACGGTAATTATAGATTCCGATGCTTCACTTCAGGTTTACTGTATCCAGCTGACCTTCACGTTGACGATGAAACACAGAAATTGCATGGGAATTATATACAAAAGCCACAATGCCGACTTAAGTAAAAGAAGATTGACTCTTCTTACTGTCTATGTTTTGAACCATTCCTGTGACACTAGTTATAAATTCCGATGCTTCGATTCAGGTTTACTGTATCCCTCTGACCTTCTTATCGCCGATGAAATACAGAAATTGCACCTCATTTAAATACAAAAGTCACAATGCCGACTTAAATACAAGAGGACTGACTCTCCTTACTGTCTATGGTTTGAACCATTCCTGTAACACTACTTATAAATTCCGATGCTTCACTTCAGGTTTACTGTTTCCCCCCGACCTTCTTATTGAAGATCATACACTGAATATTCATCGAAATTAAATACAAAAGGCACAATGCCGACTTAAGTACAAGAAGACTGGCTCTTCTTACTGTCTATGTTTTGAACCATTCCTGTGACGGTAGTTATAGATTCCGATGCTTCACTTCAGGTTTACTGTTTCCAGCTGACCTTCTCGTTGACGATGAAACACAGAAATTGCATCGGAATTATATACTAAAGCCACAATGCCGACTTAAGTAAAAGAAGATTGACTCTTCTTACTGTCCATGTTTTGAACCCTTCCCGTGACACTAGTTATAGATTCAGATGCTTCACTTCAGGTTTACTGTATCCTTGGACCTACTTCTTGACGCCGAAACACAGAAATTGCATCGGAATTAAGTAGAATAAGCACAATGCCGACTAAAGTACAAGAAAACTGACACTTCTTACTGTCTATGTTTTGATCCATTCCTTTGACACTAGTTATAGGTTCTGATGCTTCACTTCAGGTTTACTGTATGCCTCTGACCTTCTTATTGACGATGAAACACAGAAATTGCATCGGAATTATATACAAAAGACACAATGCCGAATGAAGTACAAGAAAACAGACTCTTCTTACTGTCTACGTTTTGAACCATTCCTGTGACACTAGTTATAGATTCCGATGCTTCACTTCAGGTTTACTGTATCCCTCGGACACTCCTATTGACGATGAAACACAGAAATTACATCGGAATTAAATACAAAATGCACAATGCCGACTTAAGTACAAGAAGACTGGCTCTTCATACTGTCTATGTTTGAACCATTCCTGTGACACTAGTTACAGATTCTGATGCTTCACTTCAGGTTTACTGTATCCCTCTGACACTCCTATTGACGATGAAACACAGAAATTGCATCGGAATTAAATACAAAAGACACAATGCCGACTCAAGTACAAGAAGGCTGGCTCTTCTTACTGTGTATGTTTTGAACCATTCCTGTGACACTAGTTATAGATTCTGATGTTTCACTTCAGGTTTCCTGTATCCCTCTGACCTTCTTATTGACGATGAAACACAGAAATTATATCTCAAATAAATACAAAAGGCACAATGCCGACTTAAGTACAAGAAGTCTGACTGTTCTTACTGTCTATGGTTTGAACCATTCCTGTGACACTAGTTATAGATTCAGATGCTTCACTTCAGGTATACTGTATCCAGCTGACCTTCTTATTGATGATGAAGCACAGAAATAGCATCGGAATTAAATACAAAAGGCATAATGCTGACTTAGGTACAAGAAAACTGACTCTTCCCACTGTCTATATTTTGAACCATTCCTGTGACACTAGTTCCAGATTCCGATGCTTCACTTGAGGTTTACTGTATCCAGCTGACCTTCTTATTGACGATGAAACCCAGAAAATGTAACACAGATATAGCATCGGAATTATATACAAAAGCCACAATGCCGAAATAAGTACAAGAAGATAGACTCTTTGTACTGTCTATGGTTTAAACCATTCCTGTGACACTAGTTATAGATTCCGATGCTTCACTTCAGGTTTACTGTATCCCTCTGACCTTCTTATCGACGATGAAATACAGTAATTGCACCTTAATTAAATACAAAAGTCACAATGCCGACTTAAGTACATGAAGACTGACTCTTCTTACTGTCTATGGTTTGAACCATTCCTGTGACACTCGTTATAGATTCCGATGCTTCACTTCAGGTTTACTGTATCCCTCTGACACTCCTGTTGACGATGAAACACAGAAATTGCATCGGAATTAAATACAAAAGGCACAATGCCGACTTAAGTAAAAGAAGACTGACTCCTGATACTGTCTATGCTTTGAACCATTCCTGTGACACTAGTTATAGATTCCGATGCTTCACTTCAGGTTTACTGTATCCCTCTGACACTCCTGTTGACGATGAAACACAGAAATTATATCGGAATTAAATACAAAAGACACAATGCCGACTCAAGTACAAGAAGACTGGCTCTTCTTACTGTGTATGTTTTGAATTATTCCTGTGACACTAGTTATAGATTCTGATGTTTCACTTCAGGTTTACTGTATCCCTCTGACCTTCTTATTGACGATGAAACACAGAAATTATATCTCAAATAAATACAAAAGGCACAATGCCGACTTAAGTACAAGAAGACTGGCTGTTCTTACTGTCTATGGTTTGAACCATTGCTGTGACACTAGTTATAGATTCAGATGCTTCACTTCAGGTATACTGTATCCAGCTGACCTTCTTATTGATGATGAAGCACAGAAATAGCATCGGAATTAAATACAAAAGGCATAATGCTGACTTAGGTACAAGAAAACTGACTCTTCCCACTGTCTATATTTTGAACCATTCCTGTGACACTAGTTTCAGATTCCGATGCTTCACTTGAGGTTTTACTGTATCCAGCTGACCTTCTTATTGACGATGAAACACAGATATAGCATCGGAATTATATACAAAAGCCACAATGCCGAAATAAGTACAAGAAGAGAGACTCTTCGTACTGTCTATGTTTTAAACCATTCCTGTGACACTAGTTATAGATTCCGATGTTTCACTTCAGGTTTACTGTATCCCTCTGACCTTCTTATCGACGATGAAACACAGTAATTGCACCTTAATTAAATACAAAAGTCACAATGCCGACTTAAGTACATGAAGACTGACTCTTCTTACTGTCTATGGTTTGAACCATTCCTGTGACACTCGTTATAGATTCCGATGCTTCACTTCAGGTTTTCTGTATCCCTCTGACACTTCTGTTGACGATGAAAACACAGAAATTGCATCGGAATTAAATACAAAAGGCACAATGCCGACTTAACTACAAGAAGACTGGGTCTTGTTACTGTCTATGTTTTGAACCTGTTCCTGTGAGACCGGTTTCAGAATCCGATGCTTCACTTAAGCTTTACTGTATCCCATGGACCTCTTTATTGACGCCCAAACACAGAAATTGCATCGGAAATAAATAGAATAGGCACAATGCCGGCTTAAGTACAAGAAAACTGACTCTTCCTTCTGTCTACGTTTTGATCCATTCCTGTGACACTAGTTATAGATTCCGATGCTTTAGTTCAGGTTTACTGTATCCCTCTGACTTTCTTATTGACGATGAAACACAGAAATTGCATCGAAATTAAATACAAAAGGCACAATGCCGACTTAAGTAAAAGAAGACTGACTCTGATACTGTCTATGCTTTGAACCATTCCTGTGACACTAGTTATAGATTCCGATGCTTCACTTCAGGTTTACTGTATCCCTCTGACACTCCTATTGACGATGAAACTCAGAAATTATATCGGAATTAATACAAAAGACACAATGCCGACTCAAGTACAGAAGACTGGCTCTTCTTACTGTGTATGTTTTGAATTATTCCTGTGACACTAGTTATAGATTCTGATGTTTCACTTCAGGTTTACTGTATCCCTCTGACCTTCTTATTGACGATGAAACACAGAAATTATATCTCAAATAAATACAAAAGGCACAATGCCGACTTAAGTACAAGAAGACTGACTGTTCTTACTGTCTATGGTTTGAACCATTGCTGTGACACTAGTTATAGATTCAGATGCTTCACTTCAGGTATACTGTATCCAGCTGACCTTCTTATTGATGATGAAGCACAGAAATAGCATCGGAATTAAATACAAAAGGCATAATGCTGAATTAGGTACAAGAAAACTGACTCTTCCCACTGTCTATATTTTGAACCATTCCTGTGGCACTAGTTTCAGATTCCGATGCTTCACTTGAGGTTTACTGTATCCAGCTGACCTTCTTATTGACGATGAAACACAGATATAGCATCGGAATTATATACAAAAGCCACAATGCCGAAATAAGTACAAGAAGATAGACTCTTCGTACTGTCTATGTTTTAAACCATTCCTGTGACACTAGTTATAGATTCCGATGCTTCACTTCAGGTTTACTGTATCCCTCTGACCTTCTTATCGACGATGAAACACAGTAATTGCACCTTAATTAAATACAAAAGTCACAATGCCGACTTAAGTACATGAAGACTGACTCTTCTTACTGTCTATGGTTTGAACCATTCCTGTGACACTCGTTATAGATTCCGATGCTTCACTTCAGGTTTACTGTATCCCTCTGACACTTCTGTTGACGATGAAACACAGAAATTGCATCGGAATTAAATACAAAAGGCACAATGCCGACTTAACTACAAGAAGACTGGGTCTTGTTACTGTCTATGTTTTGAACCTTTCCTGTGAGACCGGTTTTAGATTCCGATGCTTCACTTAAGCTTTACTGTATCCCATGGACCTCTTTATTGACGCCCAAACACAGAAATTGCATCGGAAATAAATAGAATAGGCACAATGCCGACTTAAGTACAAGAAAACTGACTCTTCCTACTGTCTATGTTTTGATCCATTCCTGTGATACTAGTTATAGATTCCGATGCTTTAGTTCAGGTTTACTGTATCCCTCTGACTTTCTTATTGACGATGAAACACAGAAATTGCATCGGAATTAAATACAAAAGGCACAATGCCGACTGAAGTTCAAGAAAACTGACTCTTCTTACTGTCTATGTTTTCCACCATTCCTGTGACACTAGTTATAGATTCCGATGCTTCACTTCAGGTTTACTGTATCCCTCTGACACTCTTATTGACGATGAAACACAGTAATTGCATCGGAATTAAATACAAATGGCACAATGCCGACTTAAGTACAAGAAGACTGACTCTTCTTACCGTTTATGGTTTGAACCGTTCCTGTGACACTAGTTATAGATTCAGATGCTTCACTTCAGGTTTACTGTATCCAGCTGACCTTCTTATTAACGATGAAGCCCAGAAATTGCATCGGAGTTAAATACAAAAGGCACAATGCCGACTTAAGTACAAGAAGATTGACTCTTCTTACTGCCTATGTTTTGAACCATTCCTGTGACACTAGTTATAGATTCCGATGCTTCATTCCAGTTTTACTGTATCCCTCTGACCTTCTTGTTGACGATGAAACAAAGAAATTGCATCGAATTAAATACAAAAGGCACAATCCCGACTTAAGTACAAGAAGACTGACTCTTCTTATTGTCTATGTTATGAACCATTCCTGTGACACTAGTTATAGATTCCGATGCCTCACTTCAGGCTTACTATATCCCTCTGACCTTCTTATTGACTATCAAACACAGAAATTTCATCGGAATGAAATACAAAAGGCACAATGCCGACACAAGTACAAGAAGACTGGCTCTTCTTACTCTCTACGTTTTGAACCAATCCTGTGACGCTAGTTATAGATTACGATGCTTCACTTCAGGTTTACTGTATCCCTTTGAAATTCTTATAGACGATGAAACACAGAAGTTGCATCGGAATTATATACAAAAGTCACAATGCCGACTTAAGTACAAGAAGACTGACTCTTCTTACTGTCTATGTTTTGAACCATTCCTGCGACACTAGTTATAGATTCCGATGCTTCACTTCAGGTTTACTACATCCCTCTGACCTTCTTATTGACGATGAAACACAGAAATTGCATCTTAATTAAATACAAAAGGCACAATGCCGACTTAAGTACAAGAAGACTGACTCTTCTTACTGTCTATGGTTTGAACCATTCCTGTGACACTAGTTATAGATTCAGATGCTTCACTTCAGGTATACTGTATCCAGCTGACCATCTTATTGATGATGAAGCACAGAAATTGCATCGGAGTTAAATAGAAAAGGCACAATGCTGACTTAAATACAAGAAGAATGACTCTTCATAGTGTCTATGTTTTGAACCACTCCTGTGACACTAGTTACAGATTGCGATGCTTCACTTCAGTTTTACTGTATCCCTGTGACCTTCTTATTGACGATGAAACACAGAAATTGCATCGGAATTAAATACAAAAGGCACAATGCCGACTTAAGTACAAGAAGACTGCTTCTTCCTACTGTCTATGTTTTGAACCATTCCTGTGACACTAGTTTTAGATTCCGATGCTTCACTTCAGGTTTACTGTATCCCTTGGACCTTCTTAATGACGAGAAACAGTGAAATTGCATCGGAATTAAATAGAAAAGGCACAATGCCGACTTAAGTACAAGAAAACTGACTCTTCTTCCTGTCTATGTTTTGAACCATTCCTGTGACACTACTTTTAGATTCCGATGCTTCACATCGGGTTTACTGTATCCAGCTGACCTTCTTATTGACGATGAAACACAGAATTTGCATCGGAATTAAATACAAAAGGCACAATGACGACTTAAGTACAAGAAGACTGACTCTTCTTACTGTCTATGTTTTGAACCATTCCTCTGAAACTAGTTTTAGATTCAGATGCTTCACTTCAGGTTTACCGTACCCTCTGACCTTATTATTGGCGATGAAACACAGAAATTGCATCGGAATTAAATACAAAAGGCACAATGCCGACTTAAGTACAAGAGAACTGACTCTTCTTACTGTCTATGTTTTGAATTATTCCTGTGACACTAGTTATAGATTCCGATGCTTCACTTCAGGTTTACTGTGTCCAGCTGACCTTCTTATTGACGATGAAACACAGAAATTGCATCTTAATTAAATACAAAAGGCACAATGCCAACTTAAGTACAAGAAGACTGACTCATCTTACTTTCTATGGTTTGAATCATTCCTGTGACAATAGTTATAGATTCAGATGCTTCACGTCAGGTATACTGGATCTGGCTGTCCTCCTTATTGATGATGAAGCACAGAAATTGCATCAGAGTTAAATACAACAGGCACAATGCCAACTTAAGTATCAGAAGTCTGACTCTTCTTACTGTCTACGTTTTGAACCATTCCTGTGACACTAGTTATAGATTCCGATGCTTCACTTCAGTTTTACTGTGTCCTTCTGACCTTCTTATTGACGATGAACCACAGAAATTGCATAGGAATTAAATACAAAAGGCACAATGCCGGCTTAAGTACAAGAAGACTGACTCTTCCTACTGTCTATGTTTTGAACCACTCCTGTTCAAAAAAAATGGTTCAAATGGCTCTGAGCACTATAGGACTTAACATCTAAGGTCATCAGTCCCCTAGAACTTAGAACTACTTAAACCTAACTAACCTAAGGACAGCACACAACACCCAGCCATCACGAGGCAGAGAAAATCCCTGACCCCGCCGGGAATCGAACCCGGGAACCCGGGCGTGGGAAGCGAGAACGCTACCGCACGACCACGAGATGCGGGTGAACCATTCCTGTGACACTAGATTTAGATTCCGATGCTTCACTTCAGGTTAACTGTATCCCTCTCTGACCTCCTTATTGACGATGAAACATAGAAATGCATCTTAATTAAATACAAAAGGCACAATGCCGACTTAAGTACAAGAAGACTGACTCTTCTTATTGTCTATGCTTGAACCATTCCTGTGACACTAGTTATAGATTCTGATGCTTCACCTCAGGTTTACTGTATCCCTCTGACCTTCTTATTGACGATCTAACACAGAAATTCCATCGGAATTAATTACAAAAGGCACAATGCCGACTCAAGTACAAAAAGACTGGCTCTTCCTACTGCCTATGTTTTGAACCATTCCTGTGACACTAGTTATGGATTCCAATGCTTCACTTCAGGTTTACTGTATCCCTCTGACCGTCTTATTGACGATGAAACACAGAAATTGCATCGGAATTAAATACATAAGAACAATGCCGTTTCAAGTACAAGAAGTCTAGCTCTTCTGACTGTCTATGTTTTGAACCATTTCTGTGACACTAGTTATAGATTCCGATGCTTCACTTCAGTTTTCCTGTATCCCTCTGACCTTCTTATTGACGATGAAACACAGAAATTGCTTCGGAATTATATACAAAAGGCACAATGCCGACATAAGTACAAGAAAACTGACTCTCCTTACTGTCTACGTTTTGAACCATTCCTGTGACACTAGTTATAGGTTACGATGCTTCACTTCAGGTTTACTGTATCCCTCAGACTTTCTTATTGACGATGAAACACAGAAATTGCATCGGAATTAAATACAAAAGGCACAATCCAGACTCAAGTACAAGAAGACTGGCTCTTCTTACTGTCTATGTTTTGAACCATTCCTGTGACACTACTTATAGATTCCGATTCTTCACTTCAGGTTTACTGTATCCCTCTGACCTTCTTATTGACGATAAAACACAAAAATTTCATCGGAATTAGATACAAAAGGCACAATGCCGACTTAAGTTCAAAAAAACTGACTCAGCCTACTGTCTATGTTTTGAACCATTACTGTGACACTACTTTTAGATTCCGATGCTTCACTTCACGTTTACTGTATCTCTCTGACCTCCTTATCAACGATGAAACACAGAAATTGCATCTTAATTAAATACAAAAGGCACAATGCCAACTTTAGTAGAGAAGACTGACTCTTCTTACTGTCTATGCATTGAACCATTCCTGTGACACTACTTATAGATTCAGATGCTTCACTTCAGTTTTACTGTATCCCTCTGACCTTCTTATTGACGATGAACCACAATAAATTTCATCGGAATAAATACAAAAGGCACAATGCCGACTTAAGTACGAGAAGACTGACTCTTCCAACTGTCTATGTTTTGAACCATTCCTGTGACACTAGTTGTAGATTCCGATGCTTCACTTCAGGTTTACTGTATCCCTCTGACCGTCTTATTGACGATGAAACTCAGAAATTGCATCGGAAGTAAATACAAAGGGCACAATGCCGACTTAAGTACAAGAAGACTGACTCTTCTTCCTGTCTATGCTTTGAACCATTCCTGTGACACTAGTAATAGATTCCGATGCTTCACTTCAGGTTTACTGTATCCCTCTGACCTTCTTATTGACGATGAAGCACAGAAATTGCATCGGAATTAAATACAAAAGGCACAATGCCGACTTAAGTACAAGAAGACTGACTCTTCTTCCTGTCTATGCTTTGAACCATTCCTGTGACACTAGTTATAGATTCCGATGCTTTACTTCAGTTTTACTGTATCCCTCTGACCTTCTTATTGACGATGAACCACAATAAATTTCATCGGAATAAATACAAAAGGCACAATGCCGACATAAGTAAAAGAAGACTGACTCTTCATACTGTCTATGTTTTGAACCATTCCTGTGACACTAGTTATACATTCCGATGCCTCACTTCAGGTTTACTGTATCCCTCTGACCTTCTTATTGACGATGAAACACAGAAATTGCATCGGAATTAAATACAAAAGGCTCAATGCCGACTCAAGTACAAGAAGTCTGGCTCTTCTTACTGTCTATGTTGTGAACCATTCCTGTGACACTAGTTATAGATTCCGATGCTTCACTTCAGGTTTACTGTATCCCTCAGTCCTTCTTATTGACGATGAAACACAGAAATTGCATCTTAATTAAATACAAAAGGCACGATGCCAACTTAAGTACAAGAAGACTGACTCATCTTACTGTCTATGATTTGAACCATTCCTGTGACACTAGTTATAGATTCAGATGCTTAACTTCAGGTATACAGGATCCAACTGACCTTCTTATTGATGATGAAGCACAGAAATTGCATCAGAGTTAAAAAAAAAATCGCACAATGCCAACTTAAGTATAAGAGGACTGACACTTCTTTCTGTCTATGTTTTGAACCATTCCTGTGACACTAGATATAGATTCCGATGCTTCACTTCAGGTTAACTGTATCCCTCTGACTTCCTTATTGACGATGAAACACAGAAATTGCATCTTAATTAAATACAAAAGGCACAATGCCGACTTAAGTACAAGAAGACTGACTCTTCTAAATGTCTATGTTTTTAACCAATCCTGTGGCACTAGTTATAGATTCCGATGCTTCACTTCAGGTTTACCGTATCCCTCTGACCGTCGTATTGGCGATGAATCACAGATATTGCATCGGAATTAAATACAAAAGGCACAAAGCCGACTCAAGTACAAAAAGTCTGGCCCTTCTTACTGTCTATGTTTTGAACCATTCCTGTGACACTAGTTATAGATTCCGATGCTTCACTTCAGGTTTACTGTATCCCTCTGACACTCCTATTGACGATGAAACACAGAATCGCTTCGGAATTATATACAAAAGGCACAATGCCGACATAAGTACAAGAAAACTGACTCCTCTTACTGTCTATGTTTTGAACCATTCCTGTGACACTACTTATAGATTCCGATGCTTCACTTCAGGTTTACTGGATCCCTCTGACCTTCATATTGTCAATGAAATACAGAAATTGATCGAAATTAAATACAAAAGGCACAATGCCGATTTAAGTAAAAGAAGACTGACTCTTCATACTGTCTATGTTTTGGACCATTCCTGTGACACTAGTTATAGTTTCCGATGCTTCACTTCAGGTTTACTGTATCCCTCAGACCTTCTTATTGACGATGTAACACAGAAATTGCATCTTAATTAAATACAAAAGGCACAATGCCAACTTTAGTAGAGAAGACTGACTCTTCTTACTGTCTATGCATTGAACCATTCCTGTGACACTACTTATAGATTCAGATGCTTCACTTCAGTTTTACTGTATCCCTCTGACCTTCTTATTGACGATGAACCACAATAAATTTCATCGGAATAAATACAAAAGGCACAATGCCGACTTAAGTACGAGAAGACTGACTCTTCCAACTGTCTATGTTTTGAACCATTCCTGTGACACTAGTTGTAGATTCCGATGCTTCACTTCAGGTTTACTGTATCCCTCTGACCGTCTTATTGACGATGAAACTCAGAAATTGCATCGGAAGTAAATACAAAGGGCACAATGCCGACTTAAGTACAAGAAGACTGACTCTTCTTCCTGTCTATGCTTTGAACCATTCCTGTGACACTAGTTATAGATTCCGATGCTTTACTTCAGTTTTACTGTATCCCTCTGACCTTCTTATTGACGATGAACCACAATAAATTTCATCGGAATAAATACAAAAGGCACAATGCCGACATAAGTAAAAGAAGACTGACTCTTCATACTGTCTATGTTTTGAACCATTCCTGTGACACTAACTGTAGATTACGATGCTTTACTTCAGGTTAACTATATCCCTCTGACCCCCTTATTGACGATGAAACACAGAAATTGCATCTTAATTAAATACAAAATGCACAATGCCGACTGAAGTACAAGGAGACTGACTCTTCTTATTGTCTATGCTTTGAACCATTCCTGTGACACTAGTAATAGATTCCGATGCTTCACTTCAGGTTTACTGTATCCCTCTGACCTTCTTATTGACGATGAAGCACAGAAATTGCATCGGAATTAAATACAAAAGGCACAATGCCGACTTAAGTACAAGAAGACTGACTCTTCTTCCTGTCTATGCTTTGAACCATTCCTGTGACACTAGTTATAGATTCCGATGCTTTACTTCAGTTTTACTGTATCCCTCTGACCTTCTTATTGACGATGAACCACAATAAATTTCATCGGAATAAATACAAAAGGCACAATGCCGACATAAGTAAAAGAAGACTGACTCTTCATACTGTCTATGTTTTGAACCATTCCTGTGACACTAGTTATACATTCCGATGCCTCACTTCAGGTTTACTGTATCCCTCTGACCTTCTTATTGACGATGAAACACAGAAATTGCATCGGAATTAAATACAAAAGGCTCAATGCCGACTCAAGTACAAGAAGTCTGGCTCTTCTTACTGTCTATGTTGTGAACCATTCCTGTGACACTAGTTATAGATTCCGATGCTTCACTTCAGGTTTACTGTATCCCTCAGTCCTTCTTATTGACGATGAAACACAGAAATTGCATCTTAATTAAATACAAAAGGCACGATGCCAACTTAAGTACAAGAAGACTGACTCATCTTACTGTCTATGATTTGAACCATTCCTGTGACACTAGTTATAGATTCAGATGCTTAACTTCAGGTATACAGGATCCAACTGACCTTCTTATTGATGATGAAGCACAGAAATTGCATCAGAGTTAAAAAAAAAATCGCACAATGCCAACTTAAGTATAAGAGGACTGACACTTCTTTCTGTCTATGTTTTGAACCATTCCTGTGACACTAGATATAGATTCCGATGCTTCACTTCAGGTTAACTGTATCCCTCTGACTTCCTTATTGACGATGAAACACAGAAATTGCATCTTAATTAAATACAAAAGGCACAATGCCGACTTAAGTACAAGAAGACTGACTCTTCTAAATGTCTATGTTTTTAACCAATCCTGTGGCACTAGTTATAGATTCCGATGCTTCACTTCAGGTTTACCGTATCCCTCTGACCGTCGTATTGGCGATGAATCACAGATATTGCATCGGAATTAAATACAAAAGGCACAAAGCCGACTCAAGTACAAAAAGTCTGGCCCTTCTTACTGTCTATGTTTTGAACCATTCCTGTGACACTAGTTATAGATTCCGATGCTTCACTTCAGGTTTACTGTATCCCTCTGACACTCCTATTGACGATGAAACACAGAATCGCTTCGGAATTATATACAAAAGGCACAATGCCGACTTAAGTACAAGAAAACTGACTCTTCTTACTGTCTATGTTTTGAACCATTCCTGTGACACTACTTATAGATTCCGATGCTTCACTTCAGGTTTACTGGATCCCTCTGACCTTCATATTGTCAATGAAATACAGAAATTGATCGAAATTAAATACAAAAGGCACAATGCCGATTTAAGTAAAAGAAGACTGACTCTTCATACTGTCTATGTTTTGGACCATTCCTGTGACACTAGTTATAGTTTCCGATGCTTCACTTCAGGTTTACTGTATCCCTCAGACCTTCTTATTGACGATGTAACACTGAAATTGCATCTTAATTAAATACAAGAGGCACAATGCCAACTTAAGTACAAGAAGACTGACTCATCTTACTGTCTATGGTTTGAACCATTCCTGTGACACTAGTTATAGAATCAGATGCTTCACTTCAGATATACTGGATCCGGCTGACCTTCTTATTGTGATGAAGCACAGAAATTGCATCAGAGTGAAATACAAAAGGCACAATGCCAACTTAAGTATAAGAAGACTGACTCTTCTAACTGTCTATGTTTTGAACCATTCCTGTGACACTAGTTATAGATTCCGATGCTTCACTTCAGTTTTACTGTATCCCTCTGACCTTCTTATTGACGATGAACCACAATAAATTTCATCGGAATAAATACAAAAGGCACAATGCCGACATAAGTAAATGAAGACTGACTCTTCATACTGTCTATGTTTTGAACCATTCCTGTGACACTAGTTATACATTCCGATGCCTCACTTCAGGTTTACTGTATCCCTCTGACCTTCTTATTGACGATGAAACACAGAAATTGCATCGGAATTAAATACAAAAGGCTCAATGCCGACTCAAGTACAAGAAGTCTGGCTCTTCTTACTGTCTATGTTGTGAACCATTCCTGTGACACTAGTTATAGATTCCGGTGCTTCACTTCAGGTTTACTGTATCCCTCAGTCCTTCTTATTGACGATGAAACACAGAAATTGCATCTTAATTAAATACAAAAGGCACGATGCCAACTTAAGTACAAGAAGACTGACTCATCTTACTGTCTATGATTTGAACCATTCCTGTGACACTAGTTATAGATTCAGATGCTTAACTTCAGGTATACAGGATCCAACTGACCTTCTTATTGATGATGAAGCACAGAAATTGCATCAGAGTTAAAAAAAAAATCGCACAATGCCAACTTAAGTATAAGAGGACTGACACTTCTTTCTGTCTATGTTTTGAACCATTCCTGTGACACTAGATATAGATTCCGATGCTTCACTTCAGGTTAACTGTATCCCTCTGACTTCCTTATTGACGATGAAACACAGAAATTGCATCTTAATTAAATACAAAAGGCACAATGCCGACTTAAGTACAAGAAGACTGACTCTTCTAAATGTCTATGTTTTTAACCAATCCTGTGGCACTAGTTATAGATTCCGATGCTTCACTTCAGGTTTACCGTATCCCTCTGACCGTCGTATTGGCGATGAATCACAGATATTGCATCGGAATTAAATACAAAAGGCACAAAGCCGACTCAAGTACAAAAAGTCTGGCCCTTCTTACTGTCTATGTTTTGAACCATTCCTGTGACACTAGTTATAGATTCCGATGCTTCACTTCAGGTTTACTGTATCCCTCTGACACTCCTATTGACGATGAAACACAGAATCGCTTCGGAATTATATACAAAAGGCACAATGCCGACTTAAGTACAAGAAAACTGACTCTTCTTACTGTCTATGTTTTGAACCATTCCTGTGACACTAGTTATAGATTCCGATGCTTCACTTCAGGTTTACTGGATCCCTCTGACCTTCATATTGTCAATGAAATACAGAAATTGATCGAAATTAAATACAAACGGCACAATGCCGATTTAAGTAAAAGAAGACTGACTCTTCATACTGTCTATGTTTTGGACCATTCCTGTGACACTAGTTATAGTTTCCGATGCTTCACTTCAGGTTTACTGTATCCCTCAGACCTTCTTATTGACGATGTAACACAGAAATTGCATCTTAATTAAATACAAGAGGCACAATGCCAACTTAAGTACAAGAAGACTGACTCATCTTACTGTCTATGGTTTGAACCATTCCTGTGACACTAGTTATAGAATCAGATGCTTCACTTCAGATATACTGGATCCGGCTGACCTTCTTATTGTGATGAAGCACAGAAATTGCATCAGAGTGAAATACAAAAGGCACAATGCCAACTTAAGTATAAGAAGACTGACTCTTCTAACTGTCTATGTTTTGAACCATTCCTGTGACACTAGTTATAGATTCCGATGCTTCACTTCAGTTTTACTGTATCCCTCTGACCTTCTTATTGACGAAGAACCACAGAAATTGCATCGGAATTAATTACAAAAGGCACAATGCCGACTTAAGTACAAGAAGACTGACTCTTCCTACTGTCTATGTTGTGAACCATGCCTGTGACACTAGTTTTAGATTCCGATGCTTTACTTCAGGTTAACTGTATCCCTCTGACCCCTTTATTGACGATAAAACACAGAAATTGCATCTTAATTAAATACAAAGGGCACAATGCCGACTGAAGTACAAGGAGACTGACTCTTCTTATTGTCTATGCTTTGAACCATTCCTGTGACACTAGTAATAGATTCCGATGCTTCACTTCAGGTTTACTGTATCCCTCTGAACTTCTTATTGACGATGAAATACAGAAATTGCATCGGAATTAAATACAAAAGGCACAATGCCGACTTAAGTACAAGAAGGCTGACTCTTCTTCTTGTCTATGCTTTGAACCATTCCTGTGACACTAGTTATAGATTCCGATGCTTCACTTCAGGTTTACTGTATCCCTCTGACCTTCTTATAGACGATGAAACACAGAAATTGCATCGGAATTATATACAAAAGGCACAATGCCGACTTAAGTACAAGAAGACTGACTCTTCTTACTGTCTATGTTTGAACCATTTCTGTGACACTAGTTATAGATTCCGATGCTTCACTTCAGGTTTGCTGTATCCCTCTGACCTTCTCATTGACGATCGAACACAGAAATTTCATCGGAATTAAATACACAAGGCACAATGTTGACTCAATTACAAGGAGACTGGCCCTTCTTACTGCCTATGTTTTGAACCATTCCTGTGACACTAGTTATAGATTCCGATGCTTCACTTCAGGTTTACTGTATCCCTCTGACCGTCCTTTTGACGATGAAACACAGAAATAGCATCGGAATTAAATACAAAAGGCACAATGCCGGCTCAAGTACAAGAAGTCTGGCTCTTCTTACTGTCAATGTTTTGGACCATTCCTGTGGCACTAGTTATAGATTCCGATGCTTCACTTCAGTTTTACTGTATCCCTCTGACCTTCTTATTGACGATGAACCACAATAAATTTCATCGGAATAAATACAAAAGGCACAATGCCGACTAGAGTACGAGAAGACTGACTCTTCCTACTGCCTATGTTTTGAACCATTCCTGTGACACTAGTTGTAGATTCCGATGCTTCACTTCAGGTTTACTGTATCCCTCTGGCCGTCTTATTGACGATGAATCACAGATATTGCATCGGAATTAAATACAAAAGGCACAACGCCGACTCAAGTACAAGAAGTCTGGCTCTTCTTAATCTCTATGTTTTGAACCTTTCCTGTGACACTAGTTATAGATTACGATGCTTCACCTCAGGTTTACTGTATCCCACTGACCTTCTTATTGACGATGAAATACAGAAATTGCATCGAAATTAAACACAAAAGGCACAATGCCGACATAAGTAAAAGAAGACTGACTCTTCATACTGTCTATGTTTTGAACCATTCCTGTGACACTAGTTATACCTTCCGATGCTTCACTTGTGGTTTACTGTATCCCTCTGACCTTCTTATTGACGATGAAACACAGAAATTGCATCGGAATTAAATACAAAAGGCTCAATGCCGACTCAAGTACAAGAAGTCTGCCTCTTCTTACTGTCTATGTTGTGAACCATTCCTGTGACACTAGTTATAGATTCCGATGCTTCACTTCAGGTTTACTGTATCCCTCAGACCTTCTTATTGACGATGAAACACAGAAATTGCATCTTAATTAAATACAAAAGGCACGATGCCAACTTAAGTACAAGAAGACTGAATCATCTTACTGTCTATGATTTGAACCACTCCTGTGACACTAGTTATAGATTCAGATGCTTCACTTCAGCTATACAGGATCCAACTGACCTTCTTATTGATGATGAATCACAGAAATTGCATCAGAGTTAAAAAAAAAAACGCACTATGCCAACTTAAGTATAAGAGGACTGACACTTCTTCCTGTCTATGTTTTGAACCATTCCTGTGACACTAGTTATAGATTCCGATGCTTCACTTCAGTTTTACTGTATCCCTCTGAACATCTAATTGAGGATGAAACACAGAAATTGCTTCGGAATTATATACAAAAGGCACAATGCCGACTTAAGTACAAGAAAACTGACTCTTCTTACTGTCTATGTTTTGAACCAGTCCTGTGACACTAGTTATAGATTCCGATGCTTCACTTCAGGTTTACTGGATCCCTCTGACCTTCATATTGTCAATGAAATACAGAAATTGCATCGAAATTAAATACAAAAGGCACAATGCCGATTTAAGTAAAAGAAGACTGACTCTTCATACTGTCTATGTTTTGGACCATTCCTGTAACACTAGTTATAGATTCCGATGATTCACTTCAGGTTTACTGTATCCCTCTGACCTTCTTATTAACGATGAAACACAGAAATTGCATCGGAATTAAATACAAAAGGCACAATGGCGACTCAAGCACAAGAGGACGGGCTCTTCTTACCGTCTATGTTTTGAACCATTCCTGTGACACTACTTACAGATTCCGATGCTTCACTTCAGGTTTGCTGTATCCCTCTGACCTTCTTATAGACGATCAAATACAGAAATTGCATCAGAATTATATACAAAAGGCACAAAGCCGACTTAAGTACAAGAAGACTCACTCTTCTTACTGTCTATGTTGTGAACCATTCCTGTGACACTAGTTATAGATTCCGATGCTTCACTTCAGGTTTACTGTATCCCTCAGACCTTCTTATTGACGATGAAACACAGAAATTGCATCTTAATTAAATACAAGAGGCACAATGCCAACTTAAGTACAAGAAGACTGACTCATCTTACTGTCTATGTTTTGAACCATTCCTGTGACACTAGTCATAGATTGCGATGCTTCACTTCAGTTTTACTGTATGCCTCTGACCTTCTTATTGACGAAGAACCACAGAAATTGCATCGGAATTAATTACAAAAGGCACAATGCCGACTTAAGTACAAGAAGACTGACTCTTCCCACTGTCTATGTTTTGAACCATTCCTGTGACACTAGTTTTAGATTCCGACGCTTTACTTCAGGTTAACTGTATCCCTCTGACCCCCTTATTGACGATAAAACACAGAAATGGCATCTTAATTAAATACAAAGGGCACAATGCCGACTGAAGTACAAGGAGACTGACTCTTCTTATTGTCTATGCTTTGAACCATTCCTGTGACACTAGTAATAGATTCCGATGCTTCACTTCAGGTTTACTGTATCCCTCTGAACTTCTTATTGACGATGAAATACAGAAATTGCATCGTAATTAAATACAAAAGGCACAATGCCGACTTAAGTACAAGAAGACTGACTCTTCTTCCTGTCTATGCTTTGAACCATTCCTGTGACACTAGTTATAGATTCAGATGCTTCACTTCAGGTTTACTGTATCCCTCTGACCTTCTTATAGACGATAAAACACAGAAATAGCATCGGAATTATATACAAAAGGCACAATGCCGACTTAAGTACAAGAAGACTGACTCTTCTTACTGTCTATGTTTGAACCATTTCTGTGACACTAGTTATAGATTCCGATGCATCACTTCAGGTTTGCTGTATCCCTCTGACCTTCTCATTGACGATCGAACACAGAAATTTCATCGGAATTAAATACACAAGGCACAATGTTGACTCAATTACAAGAAGACTGGCTCTTCTTACTACCTATGTTTTGAACCATTCCTGTGGCACTAGTTATAGATTCCGATGCTTCACTTCAGTTTTACTGTATCCCTCTGACCTTCTTATTGACGATGAAACACAGATATTGCTTCGTAATTATATCCAAAAGCACAATGCCGACTTAAGTACAAGAAAACTGACTCTTCTTAATCTCTATGTTCTGAACAATTCCTGTGACACTAGTTATAGATTCCGATGCTTCACTTCAGGTTTACTGTATCCCTCTGACCTTCATATTGTCGATGAAATACAGAAATTGCATCGAAATTAAATACAAAAGGGACAATGCCGATTTAAGTAAAAGAAGACTGACTCTTCATACTGTCTATGTTATGGACCATTCCTGTGACACTAGTTATAGATTCCGATGCTTCACTTCAGGTTTACTGTATCCCTCTGACCTTGTTATTGACGATGAAACACAGAAATTGTATCGGAATTAAATACAAAGGCACAATGGCGACTCAAGTACAAGAAGACTGGCTCTCGTCTATGCTTTGAACCATTCCTGTGACACTACTTATAGATTCCGATGCTTCACTTCAGGTTTACTGTATCCCTCTGACCTTCTTATAGACGATGAAACACAGAAATTGCATCGGAATTATATACAATAATCACAATGCCGACTTAAGTACAAGAAGCCTGACTCTTCTTACTGTCTATGTTGTGAACCATTCCTGTGACACTAGTTATAGATTCCGATGCTTCACTTCAGGTTTATTGTAACCCTCAGACCTTCTTATTGACGATGAAACACAGAAATTGCGTCTTAATTAAATACAAGAGGCACAATGACGACTTAAGTACAAGAAGACTGACTCATCTTACTGTCTATGGTGTGAACCATTCCTGTGACACTAGTTATAGATTCAGATGCTTCACTTCAGATATACTGGATCCGGCTGACCTTCTTTTTGTGATGAAGCACAGAAATTGCATCAGAGTGAAATACAAAAGGCACAATGCCAACTTAAGTATAAGAAGACTGACTCTTCTAACTGTCTATGTTTGAACCATTCCTGTGACACTAGTCGTAGATTCCGATGCTTCACTTCAGTTTTATTGTATCCCTCTGACCTTCTTATTGACGATGAACCACAGAAATTGCATCGGAATTAAATACAAAAGGCACAATGCCGACTGAAGTACAAGGGGACTTACTCTTCTTATCGTCTATGCTTTGAACCATTCCTGTGAGACTAGTTATAGATTCAGATGCTTCACTTCAGGTTTACTGTATCCCTCTGACCTTCTTATTGACGATGAAATACAGAAATTGCATCGGAATTAAATACAAAAGGCACAATGCCGACTTAAGTACAAGAAGACTGACTCCTCCTCCTGTCTATGTTTTGACCATTCCTGTGACACTAGTTATAGATTCCGATGCTTGACTATAGGTTTACTGTATCCCTCTGACCTTCTTATTGACGATGAAACACAGAAATTGCATCGGAATTAAATACAAAAGGCACAATGCCGAATTAAGTACAAGAAGACTGACTCTTCTTACTGTCTCTATTTTGAACCATTCCTGTGACACTAGTAATAGATTCCGATGCTTCACTTCTGGTTTACTGTATCCCTCTGACCTTCTTATTGACGATGAAATACAGAAATAGCATCGGAATTATATACAAAAGGCACAATGCCGACTTAAGTACAAGAAGACTGACTCTTCTTCCTGTCTATGTTTTGAACCATTCCTGTGACACTAGTTATAGATTCCGATGCTTCACTTCAGGTTTACTGTGTCCCTCTGACCTTCTCATTGACGATCGAACACAAAAATTTCATCGGAATTAAATACAAAATGCACAATGCCGACTTAAGTACAAGAAGACTGACCCTTCTTCCTGTCTATGTTTTGAACCATTCCTGTGACACTAGTTATATATTCCGATGCTTCACTTCAGTTTTACTGTATCCCTCTGACCTTCTAATTGACGATGAAACACAGAAATTGCATCGTAATTATATCCAAAAGCACAACGCCGACTTAAGTACAAGAAAACTGACTCTTCTTACTCTCTATGTTTTGAACCATTCCTGTTACACTAGTTATAGATTCCGATGCTTCACTTCAGGTTTACTGGATCCCTCTGACCTTCATATTGTCGAAGAAATACTGAAATTGCATCGAAATTAAATACAAAAGGGACAATGCCGATTTAAGTACAAGAAGACTGGCTCTTCTTACCGTCTATGTTTTGAACCATTCCTGTGACACAAGTTAAAGATTCCGATGCTTCACTTCACGTTTGCTGTATCCCTCTGACCTTCTCATTGACGATCGAACACAGAAATTGCATCGGAATTAAATACAAAAGGCACAATGGCGACTCAAGCACAAGAGGACGGGCTCTCCTTACCGTCTATGTTTTGAACCATTCCTGTGACACTACTTACAGATTCCGATGCTTCACTTCAGGTTTGCTGTATCCCTCTGACCTTCTTATAGACGATCAAATACAGAAATTGCATCAGAATTATATACAAAAGGCACAAAGCCGACTTAAGTACAAGAAGACTGACTCTTCTTACTGTCTATGTTGTGAACCATTCCTGTGACACTAGTTATAGTTTCCGATGCTTCACTTCAGGTTTACTGTATCCCTCAGACCTTCTTATTGACGATGTAACACAGAAATTGCATCTTAATTAAATACAAGAGGCACAATGCCAACTTAAGTACAAGAAGACTGACTCATCTTACTGTCTATGGTTTGAACCATTCCTGTGACACTAGTTATAGAATCAGATGCTTCACTTCAGATATACTGGATCCGGCTGACCTTCTTATTGTGATGAACCACAGAAATTGCATCAGAGTGAAATACAAAAGGCACAATGCCAACTTAAGTATAAGAAGGCTGACTCTTCTAACTGTCTATGTTTTGAACCATTCCTGTGACACTAGTTATAGATTCCGATGCTTCACTTCAGTTTTACTGTATCCCTCTGACCTTCTTATTGACGAAGAACCACAGAAATTGCATCGGAATTAATTACAAAAGGCTCAATGCCGACTTAAGTACAAGAAGACTGACTCTTCCTACTGTCTATGTTTTGAACCATTCCTGTGACACTAGTTTTAGATTCCGATGCTTTACTTCAGGTTAACTGTATCCCTCTGACCCCCTTATTGACGATAAAACACAGAAATTGCATCTTAATTAAATACAAAGGGCACAATGCCGACTGAAGTACAAGGAGACTGACTCTTCTTATTGTCTATGCTTTGAACCATTCCTGTGACACTAGTAATAGATTCCGATGCTTCACTTCAGGTTTACTGTATCCCTCTGAACTTCTTATTGACGATGAAATACAGAAATTGCATCGGAATTAAATACAAAAGGCACAATGCCGACTTAAGTACAAGAAGACTGACTCTTCTTCTTGTCTATGCTTTGAACCATTCCTGTGACACTAGTTATAGATTCCGATGCTTCACTCCAGGTTTACTGTATCCCTCTGACCTTCTTATAGACGATGAAACACAGAAATTGCATCGGAATTATATACAAAAGGCACAATGCCGACTTAAGTACAAGAAGACTGACTCTTCTTACTGTCTATGTTTGAACCATTTCTGTGACACTAGTTATAGATTCCGATGCTTCACTTCAGGTTTGCTGTATCCCTCTGACCTTCTCATTGACGATCGAACACAGAAATTTCATCGGAATTAAATACACAAGGCACAATGTTGACTCAATTACAAGAAGACTGGCTCTTCTTACTGCCTATGTTTTGAACCATTCCTGTGACACTAGTTATAGATTCCGATGCTTCACTTCAGGTTTACTGTATCCCTCTGACCGTCTTTTTGACGATGAAACACAGAAATAGCATCGGAATTAAATACAAAAGGCACAATGCCGGCTCAAGTACAAGAAGTCTGGCTCTTCTTACTGTCAATGTTTTGAACCATTCCTGTGGCACTAGTTATAGATTCCGATGCTTCACTTCAGTTTTACTGTATCCCTCTGACCTTCTTATTGACGATGAACCACAATAAATTTCATCGGAATAAATACAAAAAAAACAATGCCGACTAGAGTACGAGAAGACTGACTCTTCCTACTGTCTATGTTTTGAACCATTCCTGTGACACTAGTTGTAGATTCCGATGCTTCACTTCAGGTTTACTGTATCCCTCTGACCGTCTTATTGACGATGAATCACCCATATTGCATCGGAATTAAATACAAAAGGCACAACGCCGACTCAAGTACAAGAAGTCTGGCTCTTCTTAATCTCTATGTTTTGAACCATTCCTGTGACACTAGTTATAGATTACGATGCTTCACTTCAGGTTTACTGTATCCCACTGACCTTCTTATTGACGATGAAATACAGAAATTGCATCGAAATTAAACACAAAAGGCACAATGCCGACATAAGTAAAAGAAGACTGACTCTTCATACTGTCTATGTTTTGAACGATTCCTGTGACACTAGTTATACATTCCGATGCTTCACTTGAGGTTTACTGTATCCCTCTGACCTTCTTATTGACGATGAAACACAGAAATTGCATCGGAATTAAATACAAAAGGCTCAATGCCGACTCAAGTACAAGAAGTCTGCCTCTTCTTACTGTCTATGTTGTGAACCATTCCTGTGACACTAGTTACAGATTCCGATGCTTCACTTCAGGTTTACTGTATCCCTCAGACCTTCTTATTGACGATGAAACACAGAAATTGCATCTTAATTAAATACAAAAGGCACGATGCCAACTTAAGTACAAGAAGACTGAATCATCTTACTGTCTATGATTTCAACCACTCCTGTGACACTAGTTATAGATTCAGATGCTTCACTTCAGGTATACAGGATCCAACTGACCTTCTTATTGATGATGAATCACAGAAATTGCATCAGAGTTAAAAAAAAAAACGCACAATGCCAACTTAAGTATAAGAGGACTGACACTTCTTCCTGTCTATGCTTTGAACCATTCCTGTGACACTAGATATAGATTCCGATGCTTCACTTCAGGTTAACTGTATCCCTCTGACATCCTTATTGACGATGAAACACAGAAATTGCATCTTCATTAAATACAAAAGGCAAAATGCCGACTTAAGTACAAGAAGACTGACTCTTCATACTGTCTATGATTTTAACCAATCCTGTGGCACTAGTTATAGATTCCGATGCTTCACTTCAGGTTTACCGTATCCCTCTGACCGTCTTATTGGCGATGAATCACAGATATTGCATCGGAATTAAATACAAAAGGCACAATGCCGACTCAAGTACAAAAAGTCTGGCCCTTCTTACTGTCTATGTTTTGAACCATTCCTGTGACACTAGTTATAGATTCCGATGCTTCACTTCAGTTTTACTGTATCCCTCTGAACATCTAATTGAGGATGAAACACAGAAATTGCTTCGGAATTATATACAAAAGGCACAATGCCGACTTAAGTACAAGAAGACTGACTGTTCATACTGTCTATGTTTTGGACCATTCCTGTAACACTAGTTATAGATTCCGATGATTCACTTCTGGTTTACTGTATCCCTCTGACCTTCTTATTAACGATGAAACACAGAAATTGCATCGGAATTAAATACAAAAGGCACAATGGCGACTCAAGCACAAGAGGACGGGCTCTTCTTACCGTCTATGTTTTGAACCATTCCTGTGACACTACTTACAGATTCCGATGCTTCACTTCAGGTTTGCTGAATCCCTCTGACCTTCTTATAGACGATCAAATACAGAAATTGCATCAGAATTATATACAAAAGGCACAAAGCCGACTTAAGTACAAGAAGACTCACTCTTCTTACTGTCTATGTTGTGAACCATTCCTGTGACACTAGTTATAGATTCCGATGCTTCACTTCAGGTTTACTGTATCCCTCAGAACTTCTTATTGACGATGAAACACAGAAATTGCATCTTAATTAAATACAAGAGGCACAATGCCAACTTAAGTACAAGAAGACTGACTCATCTTACTGTCTATGTTTTGAACCATTCCTGTGACACTAGTCATAGATTGCGATGCTTCACTTCAGTTTTACTGTATGCCTCTGACCTTCTTATTGACGAAGAACCACAGAAATTGCATCGGAATTAATTACAAAAGGCACAATGCCGACTTAGGTACAAGAAGACTGACTCTTCCCACTGTCTATGTTTTGAACCATTCCTGTGACACTAGTTTTAGATTCCGACGCATTACTTCAGGTTAACTGTATCCCTCTGACCCCCTTATTGACGATAAAACACAGAAATGTCATCTTAATTAAATACAAAGGGCACAATGCCGACTGAAGTACAAGGAGACTGACTCTTCTTATTGTCTATGCTTTGAACCATTCCTGTGACACTAGTAATAGATTCCGATGCTTCACTTCAGGTTTGCTGTATCCCTCTGACCTTCTCATTGACGATCGAACACAGAAATTTCATCAGAATTAAATACACAAGGCACAATGTTGACTCAATTACAAGAAGACTGGCTCTTCTTACTGCCTATGTTTTGAACCATTCCTGTGACACTAGTTATAGATTCCGATGCTTCACTTCAGGTTTACTGTATCCCTCTGACCGCCTTATTGACGATGAATCACAGAAATTGCATCGGAATTAAATACACAAGGCAGAATGCCGGCTGAAGTACAAGTAGTCTGGCTCTTTTTACTGTCAATGTTTTGAACCATTCCTGTGGCACTAGTTATAGATTCCGATGCTTCACTTCAGTTTTACTGTATCCCTCTGACCTTCTTATTGACGATGAAACACAGAAATTGCTTCGTAATTATATCCAAAAGCACAATGCCGACTTAAGTACAAGAAAACTGACTCTTCTTAATCTCTATGTTCTGAACAATTCCTGTGACACTAGTTATAGATTCCGATGCTTCACTTTAGGTTTACTGTATCCCTCTGACCTTCATATTGTCGATGAAATACAGAAATTGCATCGAAATTAAATACAAAAGGGACAATGCCGATTTAAGTAAAAGAAGACTGACTCTTCATACTGTCTATGTTATGGACCATTCCTGTGACACTAGTTATAGATTCCGATGCTTCACTTCAGGTTTACTGTATCCCTCTGACCTTGTTATTGACGATGAAACACAGAAATTGCATCGGAATTAAATACAAAGGCACAATGGCGACTCAAGTACAAGAAGACTGGCTCTCGTCTATGCTTTGAACCATTCCTGTGACACTACTTATAGATTCCGATGCTTCACTTCAGGTTTACTGTATCCCTCTGACCTTCTTATAGACGATGAAACACAGAAATTGCATCGGAATTATATACAATAGGCACAATGCCGACTTAAGTACAAGAAGACTGACTCTTCTTACTGTCTATGGTTTGAACCATTCCTGTGACACTAGTTATAGATTCAGATGCTTCACTTCAGATATACTGGATCCGGCTGACCTTCTTTTTGTGATGAAGCACAGAAATTGCATCAGAGTGAAATACAAAAGGCACAATGCCAACTTAAGTATAAGAAGACTGACTCTTCTAACTGTCTATGTTTGAACCATTCCTGTGACACTAGTCGTAGATTCCGATGCTTCACTTCAGTTTTACTGTATCCCTCTGACCTTCTTATTGACGATGAACCACAGAAATTGCATCGGAATTAATTACAAAAGGCACAATGCCGACTTAAGTACAAGAAGACTGACTCTTCCTACTGTCTATGTTTTGAACCTTTCCTGTGACACTAGTTTTAGATTCCGATGCTTTACTTCAGGTTAACTGTATCCCTCTGACCCCCTTACTGACGAAGAAACACAGAAATTGCATCTTAATTAAATACAAAAGGCACAATGCCGACTGAAGTACAAGGGGACTTACTCTTCTTATTGTCTATGCTTTGAACCATTCCTGTGAGACTAGTTATAGATTCCGATGCTTCACTTCAGGTTTACTGGATCCCTCTGACCTTCATATTGTCGAAGAAATACAGAAATTGCATCGGAATTAATTACAAAAGGCACAATGCCGACTTAAGTACAAGAAGACTGACTCTTCCTACTGTCTATGTTTTGAACCTTTCCTGTGACACTAGTTTTAGATTCCGATGCCTTACTTCAGGTTAACTGTATCCCTCTGACCCCCTTATTGACGATGAAACACAGAAATTGCATCTTATTAAATACAAAAGGCACAATGCCGACTGAAGTACAAGGAGACTGACTCTTCTTATTGTCTATGTTTTGAACCATTCCTGTGACACTAGTTATAGGTTCCGATGCTTTACTTCAGGTTTACTGTATCCCTCTGACCTTCTTATTGACGATCAAACACAGAAATTTCATCGGAAACAAATACTAAAAACACAATGCCGACTTAAGTACAAGAAGACTGACTCTTCTTACTGTCTATGTTTTGAACCATTCCTGTGACACTAGTTATAGATTCTGATGCTTCACTTCAGTTTTACTGTATCAATCTGACCTTCTTATTGACGATGAACCACAATAAATTTCAACGGAATTAATACAAAAGGCATAATGCCGACTTAAGTGCCAGAAGCCTGACTCTTCCTACTGTCTATGTTTTGAACCATTCCTGTGACACTAGTTATAGATTCCGATGCTTCACTTCAGGTTTACTGTATCCCTCTGACCTTCTTATTGACGATGAAACACAGAAATTGCAGCGGAATTAAATACAATAGGCACAATGCCGACTCAAGTACAAGAAGACTGGCTCTTCTTACTGTCTATGTTTTGAACCATTCCTGTGACATTAGTTATAGATTCCGATGCTTCACCTCAGGTTTACTGTATCCCTCTGACCTTCTTATAGACGATGAAACACAGAAATTGCATCGGAATTATATACAAAAGGCACAATGCCGACCTAAGTACAAGAAGAATGACTCTTCTTACTGTCTATGCTTTGAACCATTCCTGTGACACTAGTTATAGATTCCGATGCTTCACTTCAGGTTACTGTATCCCTCTGACCTTCTTATTGACGATGAAACACAGAAATTGCATCTTAATTAAATAGAAATGGCACTATGCCAACTTAAGTACAAGAAGACTGACTCATCTTACTTTCAATGGTTTGAATCATTCATGTGACACTAGCTATAGATTCAGATGCTTCACGTCAGGTATACTGGATCCGGCTGTCCTCCTTATTGATGATGAAGCACAGAAATTGCATCAGAGTTAAATACAACTGGCACAATGCCAACTTAAGTATAAGAAGTCTGACTCTTCTTACTGTCTATGTTTTGAACCATTCCTGTGACACTAGTTATAGATTCTGATGCTTCACTTCAGTTTTACTGTATCCTTCTGACCTTCTTATTGACGATGAACCACAGAAATTGCATAGGAATTAAATACAAAAGTCACAATGCCGGCTAAAGTACAAGAAGACTGACTCTTCCTACTGTCTATGTTTTGAACCATTCCTGTGACACTAGATTTAGGTTTCGATGCTTCACTTCAGGTTAACTGTATCCCTCTCTGACCTCCTTATTGACGATGAAGCACAGAAATGCATCTTAATTAAATACAAAAGGCACAATACCGACTTAAGTACAAGAAGACTGACTCTTCTTATTGTCTATGTTTGAACCATTCCTGTGACACTAGTTATAGATTCTGATGCTTCACCTCAGGTTTACTGTATCCCTCTGACCTTCTTATTGACGATCTAACACAGAAATTCCATCGGAATTAATTACGAAAGGCACAATGTCTACTCAAGTACAAAAAGACTGGCTCTTCCTACTGCCTATGTTTTGAACCATTCCTGTGACACTAGTTATAGATTCCGATGCTTCACTTCAGGTTTACTGTATCCCTCTGACCGTCTTATTGACGATGAAACACAGAAATTGCATCGGAATTAAATACATAATGCACAATGCCGTTTCAAGTATAAGAAGTCCAGCTCTTCTGACTGTCTATGTTTTGAACCATTCCTGTGACACTAGTTTAGATTCCGATGCTTCACTTCAGTTTTACTGTATCCCTCTGACCTTCTTATTGACGATGAAACACAGAAATTGCTTCGGAATTATATACAAAAGGCACAATGCTGACATAACTACAAGAAAACTGACTCTTCTTACTGTCTACGTTTTGAACCATTCCTGTGACACTAGTTATAGGTTACGATGCTTCACTTCAGGTTTACTGTATCCCTCTGACCTTCTTATTGACGATGAAACACAGAAATTGCATCGGAATTAAATACAAAAGTCACAATGCCGACTCAAGTACAAGAAGACTGGCTCTTCTTACTGTCTGTGTTTTGAACCATTTCTGTGACACTACTTAGAGATTCCGATGCTTCACTTCAGGTTTACTGTATCCCTCTGACCTTCTTATAGACGATGAAACACAGAAATTGCATCGGAATTATATACAAAAGGCACAATGCCGACTTAAGTACAAGAAGACTGACTCTTCCAACTGTCTATGATTTGAACCATTCCTGTGACACTAGTTAAGATTCCGATGGTTCCCTTCAGGTTTACTGTATCCCTCTGACCTCCTTATTGACGATGAAACACAGAAATTGCATCTTAATTAAATACAAAAGGCACAACGCCGACTTAAGTACAAGAAGACTGACTCTTCTTATTGTCTATGTTTTGAACCATTCCCGTGACACTAGTTATAGATTCAGATGCTTCACTTCAGGTTTACTGTATCCCTCTGACCTTCTTATTGACGATAAAACACAAAAATTTCATCGGAATTAAATACCAAAGGCACAATGCCGACGTAAGTTCAAAAAAACTGACTCATCCTACTGTCTATGTTTTGTACCATTACTGTGACACTACTTTTAGATTCCGATGCTTCACTTGACGTTAACTGTATCTCTCTGACCTCCTTATCGACGATGAAACACAGAAATTGCATCTTAATTAAATACAAAAGGCACAATGCCAACTCAAGTACAGAAGACTGACTCTTCTTACTGTCTATCTTTGAACCATTCCTGTAACACTACTTATAGATTCCGATGCTTCACTTCAGTTTTACTGTATCCCTCTGACCTTCTTATTGACGATGAACCACAATAAATTTCATCGGAATAAATACAAAAGGCACAATGCCGACTTAAGTACGAGAAGACTGACCCTTCCTACTGTCTATTTTTAGAACCACTCCTGTGACACTAGTTATAGA
Source organism: Schistocerca piceifrons (assembly GCF_021461385.2). Taxonomy (NCBI): domain Eukaryota; kingdom Metazoa; phylum Arthropoda; class Insecta; order Orthoptera; family Acrididae; genus Schistocerca; species Schistocerca piceifrons. The sequence goes on along the minus strand of NW_025728144.1, from coordinate 13,148 downwards.
TTCCGATGCTTCACTTCAGGTTTACGGTATCCCCCTGACCTCCTTATTGACGATGAAACACAGAAATTGCATCTTAATTAAATACAAAAGGCACAATGCCAACTTAAGTACAAGAAGACTGACTTATCTTATTGTCTATGGTTTGAACCATTCCTGTGACACTAGTTATAGATTCAGATGCTTCACTTCAGGTATACTGGATCCGGCTGACCATCTTATTGATGATGAAGCACAGAAATTGCATCAGAGTTAAAACCAAAAGGCACAATGAAAACATAAGTACAAGAAGACTGACTCTTCCTACTGTCTAAGTTTTGAACCATTCGTGTGACACTAGTTTTAGATTCCGATGCTTCAATTCAGGTTAACTGTATCCCTCTGACCTCCTTATTGACGATGAAACACAGAAATTGCATCTTAATGAAATACAAAAGGCACAATGCCGACTTAAGTACAAAAGACTGACTCTTCTTATTGTCTATGTTTTGAACCATTCCTGTGACACTAGTTATAGATTCCGATGCTTCACTTCAGCTTTACTGTATCCCTCTGACGTTGTTATTGACGATCAAACACAGAAATTCCATCGGAGTTAAATACAAAAGGCACAATGCCTACTCAAGTACAAGAAGACTGGCTCTTCTTACTGCCTATGTTTTGAACCATTCCTGTGACACTAGTTATAGATTCCGATGCTTCACTCCAGGTTTACTATATCCCTCTGACCGTCTTATTGACGATGAAACACAGAAATTGCTTCGGAATTAAATACAAAAGGCACAATGCCGACTCAAGTACAAGAAGTCTGGCTCTTCTTACTGTCTATGCTCTGAACCATTCCTGTGACACTAGTTATAGATTCCGATGCTTCACTTCAGTTTTACTGTATCCCTCTGACCTTCTTATTGACGATGAAACACAGAAATTGCTTCGGAATTATAAACAAAATGCACAATGCCGACTTAAGTACAAAAGACTGACTCTTCTTATTGTCTATGTTTTGAACCATTCCTGTGACACTAGTTATAGATTCCGATGCTTCACTTCAGGTTTACTGTATCCCTCTGACCATCTTATTGACGATCAAACACAGAAATTGCATCGGAATTAAATACAAAAGGCACAATGCCGACTCAAGTACAAGAAGTCTGGTTCTTCTTACTGTCTATGATTTGAACCATTCCTGTGACACTAGTTATAGATTCCGATGCTTCACTTCAGTTTTACTGTATCCCTCTGACCTTCTTATTGACGATGAAACACAGAAATTGCTTCGGAATTATATACAAAATGCACAATGCCGACTTAAGTACAAAAGACTGACTTTTCTTATTGTCTATGTTTTGAACCATTCCTGTGACACTAGTTATAGATTCCGATGTTTCACTTCAGGTTAACTGTATCCCTCTGACGTTCTTATTGACGATCAAACACAGAAATTCCATCGGAGTTAAATACAAGAGGCACAATGCCGACTCAAGTACAAGAAGACTGGCTCTTCTTACTGCCTATGTTTTGAACCATTCCTGTGACACTAGTTATAGATTCCGATGCTTCACTTCAGATTTACTGTATCCCTCTGACGTTGTTATTGACGATCAAACACAGAAATTCCATCGGAGTTAAATACAAAAGGCACAATGCCGACTCAAGTACAAGAAGACTGGCTCTTCTTACTGCCTATGTTTTGAACCATTCCTGTGACACTAGTTATAGATTCCGATGCTTCACTTCAGGTTTACTGTATCCCTCTGACCTTCTTATTGACGATGAACCACAATAAAATTCATCGGAATAAATACAAAAGGAACAATGCCGACTCAAGTACAAGAAGTCTGGCTCTTCTTACTGTCTATGTTTTGAACCATTCCTGTGACACTAGTTATAGATTTCGATGCTTCACTTCAGGTTTACTGTATCCCTCTGACCTTCTTATTGACGATGAAATACAGGAATTGCATCGAAATTAAATACAAAAGGCACAATGCCGACTTAAGTAAAAGAAGACTGACTCTTCATACTGTCTATGATTTGAACCATTCCTGTGACACTAGTTATAGATTCCGATGCTTCACTTCAGGTTTACTGTATCCCTGTGACCTTCTTATTGACGATGAAACACAGAAATTGCATCGGAATTAAATACAAAAGGCTCAATGTCGACTCAAGTACAAGAAGACTGGCTCTTCTTACTGTCTATGTTGTGAACCATTCCTGTGACACTAGTTGTAGATTCCGATGCTTCACTTCAGGTTTACTGTATCCCTCAGACCTTCTTATTGACGATGAAACACAGAAATTGCATCTTAATTAAATACAAAAGGCACGATGCCAACTTAAGTACAAGAAGACTGACTCATCTTACTGTCTATGATTTGAACCATTGCTGTGACACTAGTTATAGATTCAGATGCTTCACTTCAGGTATACTGGATCCAACTGACCTTCTTATTGATGATGAAGCACAGAATTTGCATCAGAGTTAAATACAAAAGGCACATTGCCAACTTAAGTATAAGAGGACTGACACTTCTTACTGTCTATGTTTTGACCCACTCCTGTGGCACTAGATATAGATTCCGATGCTTCACTTCAGGTTAACTGTATCCCTCTGACATCCTTATTGACGATGAAACACAGAAATTGCATCGGTATTAAATACAAAAGGCACAATGGCGACTCAAGAGCAAGAAGACGGGCTCTTCTTACCGTCTATGTTTTGAACCATTCCTGTGACACTACTTATAGATTCCGATGATTCACTTCAGGTTTACTGTATTCCTCTGACCTTCTTATAGACGATGAAACACAGTAATTGCATCGGAATAATATACAAAAGGCACAATGCCGACTTAAGTACAAGAAGACTGACTCTTCTTACTGTCTATGTTGTGAACCATTCCTGTGACACTAGTTATAGATTTCGATGCTTCACTTCAGGTTTACTGTATCCCTCAGACCTTCTTATTGACGATGAAACACAGAAATTGCATCTTAATTAAATACAAGAGGCACAATGCCAACATAAGTACAAGAAGACTGACTCATCTTACTGTCTATGGCTTGAACCATTCCTGTGACACTAGTTATAGATTCAGATGCTTCACTTCAGATATACTGGATCCGGCTGACCTTCTTATTGTGATGAAGCACAGAAATTGCATCAGAGTGAAATACAAAAGGCACAATGCCAACTTAAGTTTTAGAAGACTGACTCTTCTAACTGTCTATGTTTGAACCATTCCTGTGACACTAGTTTTAGATTCCGATGCTTTACTTCAGGTTAACTGTATTCCTCTGACCCCCTTATTGACGATGAATCACAGAAATTGCATCTTAATTAAATACAAAAGGCACAATGCCGACTGAAGTACAGGGAGACTGACTCTTCTTATTGTCTATGCTTTGAACCTTTCCTGTGACACTAGTAATAGTTTCCGATGCATCACTTCAGGTTTACTGTATCCCTCTGACCTTCTTATTGACGATGAAGCACAGAAATTGCATCGGAATTAAATACAAAAGGCACAATGCTGACTTAAGTACAAGAAGACTGACTCTTCTTCCTGTCTATGTTTTGAACCATTCCTGTGACACTAGTTATAGATTCCGATGCTTCACTTCCGTTTTACTGTATCCCTCTGACCTTCTTATTGACGATGAACCACAATAAATTTCATCGGAATAAATACAAAAGGCACAATGCCGACTTAAGTACGAGAAGACTGACTCTTCCTACTGTCTATGTTTTGAACCATTCCTGTGACACTGGTTGTAGATTCCGATGCTTCACTTCAGGTTTACTGTATCCCTGTGACCTTCTTACTGACGATGAAACACAGAAATTGCATCTTAATTAAATACAAAAGGCACGATGCCAACTTAAGTACAAGAAGACTGACTCATCTTACTGTCTATGATTTGAACCATTCCTGTGACGCTAGTTATAGATTCAGATGCTTCACTTCAGGTATACTGGATCCAACTGACCTTCTTATTGATGATGAAGCACAGAATTTGCATCAGAGTTAAATACAAAAGGCACAATGCCAACTTAAGTATAAGAGGACTGACACTTCTTACTGTCTATGATTTGAACCATTCCTGTGACACTAGATATAGATTCCGATGCTTCACTTCAGGATAACTGTATCCCTGTGACATTGTTATTGACGATGAAACATAGAAATTGCATCGGTATTAAATACAAATGGCACAATGGCGACTCAATTACAAGAAGACGGGCTCTTCTTACCGTCTATGTTTTGAACCATTCCTGTGACACTACTTATAGATTCCGATGATTCTCTTCAGGTTTACTGTATCCCTCTGACCTTCTTATAGACGATGAAACACAGTAATTGCATCGGAATAATATACAAAAGGCACAATGCCGACTTAAGTACGAGAAGACTGACTCTTCTTACTGTCTATGTTGTGAACCATTCCTGTGACACTAGTTATAGATTTCGATGCTTCACTTCAGGTTTACTGTATCCCTCAGACCTTCTTATTGACGATGAAACACAGAAATTGCATCTTAATTAAATACTAGAGGCACAATGCCAACATAAGTACAAGAAGACTGACTCATCTTACTGTCTATGGTTTGAACCATTCCTGTGACACTAGTCATAGATTCAGATGTTTCACTTCAGATATACTGGATCCGGCTGACCTTCTTATTGTGATGAAGCACAGAAATTGCATCAGAGTGAAATACAAAAGGCACAATGCCAACTTAAGTTTTAGAAGACTGACTCTTCTAACTGTCTATGTTTTGCACCATTCCTGTGACACTAGTTATAGATTCCGATGCTTCACTTCAGGTTTACTGTATCCCTTTGACCGTCTTATTGACGATGAAACTCAGAAATTGCATCGGAAGTAAATACAAAAGTCACAATGCCGACTCAAGTACAAGAAGTCTGGCTCTTCTTACTGTCTATGTTTTGAACTATTCCTGTGACACTAGTTATAGATTCCGATGCTTCACTTGAGGTTTACTGTATCCCTCTGACCTTCTTATTGACGATGAAATACAGAAATTGCATCGAAATTAAATACAAAAAGCACAATGCCAACTTAAGTAAAAGAAGACTGACTCTTCATACTGTCAGTGTTTTTAACCATTCCTTCGACACTAGTTATAGATTCCGATGCCTCTCTTCAGGTTTACTGTATCCCTCTGACCCTCTTATTGACGATGAAACACAGAAATTGCATCGGAATTAAATTCAAAAAGCTCAATGCCCTCTCAAGTACAAGAAGACTGGCTCTTCTTACTGTCTATGTTTTGAACCATTCCTGTGACACTAGTTATAGATTCCGATGCTTCACTTCAGGTTTACTGTATCCCTCTGACCTTCTTATAGACGATGAAACACAGAAATTGCATCGGAATTTTATACATAAGGCACAATGCCGACTTAAGTACAAGAAGACTGACTCTTCTTACTGTCTATGTTTTGAACCTTTCCTGTGACACTAGTTACAGATTCCGATGCTTCACTTCAGGTTTACTGTATCCCTCTGACCTTCTTATTGACGATGAAACACAGAAATTGCATCTTAATTAAATACAAAAGGCACGATGCCAACTTAAGTACAAGAAGACTGACTCATCTTACTGTCTATGATTTGAACCATTCCTGTGACACTAGTTATAGATTCAGATGCTTCAATTCAGGGTATACTGGATAGAACTGACCTTCTTATTGATGATGAAGCAGAGAAATTGCATCAGAGTTAAATTCAAAAGGCACAATGCCAACTTAAGTATAGGAGGACTGACACTTCTTACTGTCTATGTTTGAACCATTCCTGTGACACTTAGTTATAGATTTCCGATGCTTTACTTCAGGTTATCTGTATCCCTCTGACCTCCTTTATTAACGATGGAACACAGAATTTGCATCTTAATTAAATACAAAGGGCACAATGCCGACTTAAGTACAAGAAGACTGACTCTTCTAAATGTCTATGTTTTGAACCATTCCTGTGACACTAGTTATAGATTCTGATGCTTCACTTCAGGTTTACTGTATCCCTCTGACCGTCTTATTGACGATGAATCAGAGACTATAGCACGGAATTAAATAAAAAAGCCACAATGCCGACTCAAGTACAAAAAAGTCTGGCCCTTCTTGCTGTTTGTGTTTCGAACCATTCCTGTGACACTAGTTATAGATTCCGATGCTTCACTTCAGTTTTACTGTATCCCTCTGAACATCTAATTGACGATGAAACCCAGAAATTGCTTCGGAATTATATACAAAAGGCACAATGCCGACTTAAGTACAAGAAAACTGACTCTTCTTACTGTCTATGATTTGAACCATTCCTGTGACACTAGTTATAGATTTCCGATGCTTCACTTCAGGTTTACATGTATCCCTCTGACCTTCTTATTGACGATGAAATACAGAAATTGCATCGAAATTAAATACAAAAGGCACAATGCCGACTTAAGTAAAAGAAGACTGACTCTTCATTCTGTCTATGATTTGAACCATTCCTGTGACAGTAGTTATAGATTCCGATGCTTCACTTCAGGTTTACTGTATCCCTCTGACCTTCTTATTGACGATGAAACACAGATATTGCATCGGAATTAAATACAAAAGGCACAATGCCGACTCAAGTACAAGAAGACTCGGCTCTTCTTACTGTCTATGTTTGAACCATTCCTGTGACACTAGTTATAGATTCCGATGCTTCACTTCACGTTTACTGTATCCCTCTGACCTTCATATAGACGATGAAACACAGAAATTGCATCGGAATTATATACAAAAGGCACAATGCCGACTTAAAAACAAGAAGACTGACTCTTCTTACTGTCTATGTTTGAACCATTCCTGTGACACTAGTTATAGACTCCGATGCTTCACTTCAGGTTTCTGTATCCCTCTGACCTTCTCTTTGACGATCGAACACAGATATTTCATCGTAATTAAATACACAAGGCACAATGCCGACTCAATTACAAGAAGACTGGCTCTTCTTACTGCCTATGTTTTGAACCATTCCTGTGACACTAGTTATAGATTCCGATGCTTCAATTCAGGTTTACTGTATCCCTCTGACCGTCTTATTGACGATGAATCACAGAAATTGCATCGGAATTAAATACAAAAAGACTCTATGCCGACTCAAGTACAAGAAGTCTGACTCTTCTTACTGTCAACGTTTTGAACCATTCCTATGGCACTAGTTATAGATTCCGATGCTTCACTTTAGTTTTACTGTATCCCTCTGTCCTTCATATTGACGATGAAACACAGAAATTGCATCGGAATTAAATACAAAAGGCACAATGCCGACTCAAGTACAAGAAGACTGGCTCTTCTTACTGTCTATGTTTTGAACCATTCCTGTGACACTAATTATTGATTCCGATGCTTCACTTCAGGTTTACTGTATCCCTCTGACCTTCTTATTGACGATGAAATACAGAAATTGCATCGAAATTAAATACAAAAGGCACAATGCCGACTTAAGTAAAAGAAGACTGACTCTTCATTCTGTCTATGATTTGAACCATTCCTGTGACAGTAGTTATAGATTCCGATGCTTCACTTCAGGTTTACTGTATCCCTCTGACCTTCTTATAGACGATGAAACACAGTAATTGCATCGGAATAATATACAAAAGGCACAATGCCGACTTAAGTACAAGAAGACTGACTCTTCTTACTGTCTATGTTGTGAACCATTCCTGTGACACTAGTTATAGATTTCGATGCTTCACTTCAGGTTTACTGTATCCCTCAGACCTTCTTATTGACGATGAAACACAGAAATTGCATCTTAATTAAATACAAGAGGCACAATGCCAACATAAGTACAAGAAGACTGACTCATCTTACTGTCTATGGTTTGAACCATTCCTGTGACATTAGTTATAGATTCCGATGCTTCACTTCAGGTTAACTGTATCCCTCTGACCTCCTTATTGACGATGGAACACAGAATTTTGCATCTTAATTAAATACAAAGGGCACAATGCCGACTTAAGTACAAGAAGACTGACTCTTCTAAAAGTCTATGTTTTGAACCATTCCTGTGACACTAATTATTGATTCCGATGCTTCACTTCAGGTTTACTGTATCCCTCTGACCGTCTTATTGACGATGAATCACAGATATTGCATCGGAATTAAATACAAAAGCCACAATGCCGACTCAAGTACAAAAAGTCTGACCCTTCTTGCTGTCTGTGTTTCGAACCATTCCTGTGACAATAGTTATAGATTCCGATGCTTCACTTCAGTTTTACTGTATCCCTCTGAACAATCTAATAGACGATGAAACACAGAAATTGCTTCGGAATTATATACAAAAGGCACAATGCCGACTTAAGTACAAGAAAACTGACTCTTCTTACTGTCTATGATTTGAACCATTCCTGTGACACTAGTTATAGATTCCGATGCTTCACTTCAGGTTTACTGTATCCCTCTGACCTTCTTATTGACGATGAAATACAGAAATTGCATCGAAATTAAATACAAAAGGCGCAATGCCGACTTAAGTAAAAGAAGACTGACTCTTCATTCTGTCTATGATTTTGAACCATTCCTGTGACACTAGTTATAGATTCCGATGCTTCACTTCAGGTTTACTGTATCCCCTCTGACCGTTCTTATTGACGATGAAACACAGAAATTGCATCGGAATTAAATACAAAAGGCACAATGCCGACTCAAGTACAAGAAGACTGGCTCTTCTTACTGTCTAGTGTTTTGAACCATTCCTGTGACACTAGTTATAGATTCCGATGCTTCAATTCAGGTTTACTGTATCCCTCTGACCTTCATATAGACGATGAAACACAGAAATATACATCGGAATTATATACAAAAGGCACAATGCCGACTTAAAAACAAGAAGACTGACTTCTTCTTACTGTCTATGTCTTGAACCATTCCTGTGACACTAGTTATAGATTCCGATGCTTCACTTCAGGTTTACTGTATCCCTCTGACCTTCTCTTTGACGATCGAACACAGAAATTTCATCGTAATTAAATACACAAGGCACAATGCCGACTCAATTACAAGAAGACAGGCTCTTCTTACTGCCTATGTTTTGAACCATTCCTGTGACACTAGTTATAGATTCCGATGCTTCAATTCAGGTTTACTGTATCCCTCTGACCGTCTTATTGACGATGAATCACAGAAATTGCATCGGAATTAAATACAAAAGGCACAATGCCGACTCAAGTACAAGAAGTCTGACTCTTCTTACTGTCAACGTTTTGAACCATTCCTATGGCACTAGTTATAGATTCCGATGCTTCACTTTAGTTTTACTGTATCCCTCTGTCCTTCATATTGACGATGAAACACAGAAATTGCTTCGTAATTATATCCAAAAGCATAATGCCGACTTAAGTACAAGAAAACTGACTCTTCTTACTCTCTATGCTTTGAATCATTCCTGTGACACTAGTTATAGATTCCGATGCTTCACTTCAGGTTTACTGTATCCCTCTGACCTTCTTATTGACGATGAAACACAGAAATTGCATCGGAATTGAATACAAAAGGCACAATGGCGACTCAAGTACAAGAAGACTGGCTCTTCTTACCGTCTATGTTTTGAACCATTCCTGTGACACTCGTTATAGATTCCGATGCTTCACTTCAGGTTTACTGTATCCCTCTGACCTTCTTATAGACGATGAAACACAGAGATTGCATCGGAATTATATACAAAATGCACAATGCAGACTTTAGTAAAAGAAGACTGACTCTTCATACAGTCTATGTTTTGAACCATTCCTGTGACACTAGTTATAGATTCCGATGCTTCACTTCAGGTTTACTGTATCCCTCTGACCTTCTTATTGACGATGAAACACAGAAATTGCATCGGAATTTTATACATAAGGCACAATGCCGACTTAAGTACAAGAAGACTACCTCTTCTTACTGTCTATGTTTTGAACCTTTCCTGTGACACTAGTTACAGATTCCGATGCTTCACTTCAGGTTTACTGTATCCCTCTGACCTTCTTATTGACGATGAAACACAGGAATTGCATCTTAATTAAATACAAAAGGCACGATGCCAACTTAAGTACAAGAAGACTGACTCATCTTACTGTCTATGATTTGAACCATTCCTGTGACACTAGTTATAGATTCAGATGCTTCACTTCAGGTATACTGGATAGAACTGACCTTCTTATTGATGATGAAGCAGAGAAATTGCAGCAGAGTTAAATTCAAAAGGCACAATGCCAACTTAAGTATAGGAGGACTGACACTTCTTACTGTCTATGTTTGAACCATTCCTGTGACATTAGTTATAGATTCCGATGCTTCACTTCAGGTTAACTGTATCCCTCTGACCTCCTTATTGACGATGGAACACAGAATTTGCATCTTAATTAAATACAAAGGGCACAATGCCGACTTAAGTACAAGAAGACTGACTCTTCTAAATGTCTATGTTTTGAACCATTCCTGTGACACTAGTTATTGATTCCGATGCTTCACTTCAGGTTTACTGTATCCCTCTGACCGTCTTATTGACGATGAATCACAGATATTGCATCGGAATTAAATACAAAAGCCACAATGCCGACTCAAGTACAAAAAGTCTGACCCTTCTTGCTGTCTGTGTTTCGAACCATTCCTGTGCCAATAGTTATAGATTCCGATGCTTCACTTCAGTTTTACTGTATCCCTCTGAACATCTAATTGACGAATGAAACACAGAAAATTGCTTCGGAATTATATACAAAAGGCACAATGCCGACTTAAGTACAAGAAAACTGACTCTTCTTACTGTCTATGATTTGAACCATTCCTGTGACACTAGTTATAGATTCCGATGGCTTCACTTCAGGGTTTACTGTATCCCTCTGACCTTCTTATTGACGATGAAATACAGAAATTGCATCGAAATTAAATACAAAAGGCGCAATGCCGACTTAAGTAAAAGAAGACTGACTCTTCATTCTGTCTATGATTTGAACCATTCCTGTGACACTAGTTATAGATTCCGATGCTTCACTTCAGTGTTTACTCTATCCCTCTGACCTTCTTATTGACGATGAAACACAGAAATTGCATCGGAATTAAATACAAAAGGCACAATGCCGACTCAAGTACAAGAAGACTGGCTCTTCTTACTGTCTATGTTTTGAACCATTCCTGTGACACTAGTTATAGATTCCGATGCTTCACTTCAGGTTTACTGTATCCCCTCTGACCTTCATATAGACGATGAAACACAGAAATTGCATCGGAATTATATACAAAAGGCACAATGCCGACTTAAAAACAAGAAGACTGACTCTTCTTACTGTCTATGTTTGAACCATTCCTGTGACACTAGTTATAGATTCCGATGCTTCACTTCAGGTTTACTGTATCCCTCTGACCTTCTCTTTGACGATCGAACACAGAAATTTCATCGTAATTAAATACACAAGGGACAATGCCGACTCAATTACAAGAAGACAGGCTCTTCTTACTGCCTATGTTTTGAACCATTCCTGTGACACTAGTTATAGATTCCGATGCTTCAATTCAGGTTTACTGTATCCCTCTGACCGTCTTATTGACGATGAAATCACAGAAAATTGCATCGGAATTAAATACAAAAGGCACAATGCCGACCTCAAGTACAAGAAGTCTGACTCTCCTTACTGTCAACGTTTTTGAACCATTCCTATGGCACTAGTTATAGATTCCGATGCTTCACTTTAGTTTTACTGTATCCCTCTGTCCTTCATATTGACGATGAAACACAGAAATTGCTTCGTAATTATATCCAAAAGCATAATGCCGACTTAAGTACAAGAAAACTGACTCTTCTTACTCTCTATGCTTTGAATCATTCCTGTGACACTAGTTATAGATTCCGATGCTTCACTTCAGGTTTACTGTATCCCTCTGACCTTCTTATTGACGATGAAACACAGAAATTGCATCGGAATTGAATACAAAAGGCACAATGGCGACTCAAGTACAAGAAGACTGGCTCTTCTTACCGTCTATGTTTTGAACCATTCCTGTGACACTCGTTATAGATTCCGATGCTTCACTTCAGGTTTACTGTATCCCTTCTGACCTTCTTATAGACGATGAAACACAGAGATTGCATCGGAGAATTATATACAAAAGGGCACAATGCCGACTTAAGTACAAGAAGACTGACTCTTCTTAACTGTATATGTTGTAAACCATTCCTGTGACACTAGTTATAGATTCCGAATGCTTCACTTCAGGTTTACTGTATCCCTCAGACCTTCTTATTGACGATGAAACACAGAAATTGCATCTTAATTAAATACAAAAGGCACAATGCCGACTGAAGTACAAGGGAGACTGACTCTTCTTATTGTCTATGCTGTTGAACCATTCCTGTGACACTTGTAATAGATTCCGATGCTTCACTTCAGGTTTACTGTATCCCTATGACCTTCTTATAGACGGTTGAAACACAGAGATTGCATCGGAATTATATACAAAAGGCACAATGCCGACTTAAGTAAAAGAAGACTGACTCTTCATACAGTCTATGTTTTGAACCAGTTCCTGTGACACTAGTTATAGATTTCCGATGCTTCACTTCAGGTTTACTGTATCCTCTCTGACCTTCTTATAGACGATGAAACACAGAAATTGCATCGGAATTATTTACAAAAGGCACAATGCCGACTTAAGTACAAGAAGATCTGACTCATTCTTACTGTCTATGATTTGAAAAATTCCTGTGACACTAGTTATAGATTCAGATGCTTCACTTCAGGTATACTGGATAGAACTGACCTTCTTATTGATGATGAAGCACAGAAATTGCATCAGAGTTAAATCCAAAGGCACAATGCTAACTTAAGTACAAGAAGACTGACTCATCTTACTGTCTATGATATCTTGAACCATTCCTGTGACACTAGTTATAGATTCAGATGCTTCACTTCAGGTATACTGGATAGAACTGACCTTCTTATTGATGATGAAGCAGAGAAATTGCATCAGAGTTAAATTCAAAAGGCACAATGCCAACTTAAGTATAAGGAGGACTGACACTTCTTACTGTCTATGTGTTGAACCATTCCTGTGACATTAGTTATAGATTCCGATGCTTCACTTCAGGTTAACTGTATCCCTCTGACCTCCTTA